>NC_083594.1:1105092-1155092 GCF_027579695.1 Neoarius graeffei | reverse complement strand
CACTTTTATGATGGTCTTTAGTACCTGACTGCAAGTAGAACTCACAATCTCCTGGTTGAGAGGTGGACAGGCTAACCGCTAGGCCAACTCATGGTTGTTTCTAGAAACATAGAAACACTAAACTAACCCTCACCCTAAACTGACCCTCACCCTAAACTGACCCTCACTCTAAACTAACGCTCACTCTAAACTGACCCTCACCCTAAACTAATCCTCACTCTAAACTGACCCTCACTCTAAACTAACCCTCACTCTAAACTGACCCTCACCCTAAACTAATCCTCACTCTAAACTGACCCTCACTCTAAACTAACGCTCACTCTAAACTGACCCTCACTCTAAACTGACCCTCACCCTAAACTGACCCTCACTCTAAACTAACGCTCACTCTAAACTAACCCTCACCCTAAACTGACCCTCACCCTAAACTGACCCTCACTCTAAACTAACCCTCACTCTAAACTGACCCTCACCCTAAACTAATCCTCACTCTAAACTAACCCTCACCCTAAACTGACCCTCACTCTAAACTAACGCTCACTCTAAACTAACCCTCACCCTAAACTGACCCTCACCCTAAACTGACCCTCACTCTAAACTAACCCTCACTCTAAACTGACCCTCACCCTAAACTAATCCTCACTCTAAACTGACCCTCACCCTAAACTAATCCTCACTCTAAACTGACCCTCACTCTAAACTAACCCTCACCCTAAACTAATCCTCACTCTAAACTGACCCTCACCCTAAACTAATCCTCACTCTAAACTGACCCTCACTCTAAACTAACCCTCACCCTAAACTGAGCCTCACTCTAAACTAACCCTCACTCTAAACTGACCCTCACTCTAAACTGACCCTCACCCTAAACTAATCCTCACTCTAAACTGACCCTCACCCTAAACTAACCCTCACTCTAAACTGACCCTCACCCTAAACTAATCCTCACTCTAAACTGACCCTCACTCTAAACTAACCCTCACCCTAAACTAATCCTCACTCTAAACTGACCCTCACCCTAAACTAATCCTCACTCTAAACTGACCCTCACCCTAAACTAATCCTCACTCTAAACTGACCCTCACCCTAAACTAATCCTCACTCTAAACTGACCCTCACTCTAAACTAACCCTCACCCTAAACTAATCCTCACTCTAAACTGACCCTCACCCTAAACTAATCCTCACTCTAAACTAACCCTCACCCTAAACTAATCCTCACTCTAAACTGACCCTCACTCTAAACTAACCCTCACTCTAAACTGACCATCACCCTAAACTAATCCTCACTCTAAACTGACCCTCACTCTAAACTAACCCTCACTCTAAACTGACCCTCACCCTAAACTAATCCTCACTCTAAACTGACCCTCACCCTAAACTAATCCTCACTCTAAACTGACCCTCACCCTAAACTAATCCTCACTCTAAACTAATCCTCACTCTAAACTGACCCTCACTCTAAACTGACCCTCACTCTAAACTAACCCTCACTCTCAACTAACCCTCACTCTAAACTGACCCTCACTCTAAACTAACCCTCACTCTCAACTAATCCTCGCTCTAAACTGACCCTCACTCTAAACTAACCCTCACTCTCAACTAACCCTCACTCTAAACTAACCCTCACTCTAAACTGACCCTAACCCTAAACTAATCCTCACTCTAAACTGACCCTCACCCTAAACTAATCCTCACTCTAAACTGACCCTCGCTCTAAACTAATCCTCGCTCTAAACTAATCCTCGCTCTAAACTAACCCTCGCTCTAAACTGACCCTCACTCTAAACTGACCCTCACTCTAAACTAACCCTCACTCTCAACTAACCCTCACTCTAAACTGACCCTCACTCTAAACTAACCCTCACTCTCAACTAACCCTCGCTCTAAACTGACCCTCACTCTAAACTAACTCTCACTCTCAACTGACCCTCACTCTAAACTAACCCTCACTCTAAACTGACCCTCACTCTAAACTAACCCTCACTCTAAACTGACCCTAACCCTAAACTAATCCTCACTCTAAACTGACCCTCACCCTAAACTAATCCTCACTCTAAACTGACCCTCACTCTAAACTAACCCTCACTCTAAACTGACCCTCACCCTAAACTAATCCTCACTCTAAACTGACCCTCACCCTAAACTAATCCTCACTCTAAACTGACCCTCACTCTAAACTGACCCTCACCCTAAACTAATCCTCACTCTAAACTGACCCTCACTCTAAACTGACCCTCACCCTAAACTGACCCTCACTCTAAACTGACCCTCACCCTAAACTGACCCTCACTCTAAACTAATCCTCACCCTAAACTAACCCTCACTCTAAACTGACCCTCACTCTAAACTGACCCTCACCCTAAACTAATCCTCACTCTAAACTGACCCTCACTCTAAACTGACCCTCACCCTAAACTAATCCTCACGCTAAACTAACCCTTACTCTAAACTGACCCTCACTCTAAACTGACCCTCACCCTAAACTAATCCTCACTCTAAACTGACCCTCACCCTAAACTAATCCTCACTCTAAACTGACCCTCACTCTAAACTGACCCTCACCCTAAACTGACCCTCACCCTTAACTAATCCTCACTCTAAACTGACCCTCACTCTAAACTGACCCTCACCCTAAACTAATCCTCACTCTAAACTGACCCTCACCCTAAACTGACCCTCACTCTAAACTGACCCTCACCCTAAACTGACCCTCACTCGAACTGATCCTCACCCTAAACTGACCCTCACTCTAAACTGATCCTCACCCTAAACTGACCCTCACCCTAAACTGACCCTCACTCTAAACTGATCCTCACCATAAACTGACCCTCACCCTAAACTGACCCTCACTCTAAACTGACCCTCACCCTAAACTGACCCTCACCCTAAACTGACCCTCACCCTAAACTGACCCTCACTCTAAACTGACCCTCACCCTAAACTGACCCTCACTCTAAACTGACCCTCACTCTAAACTGACCCTCACCCTAAACTAATCCTCACTCTAAACTAACCCTCACCCTAAACTGACCCTCACCCTAAACTAATCCTCACCCTAAACTGACCCTCACCCTAAACTGACCCTCACTCTAAACTGACCCTCACTCTAAACTGACCCTCACTCGAACTGATCCTCACCCTAAACTGACCCTCACTCTAAACTGATCCTCACCCTAAACTGACCCTCACCCTAAACTGACCCTCACTCTAAACTGATCCTCACCCTAAACTGACCCTCACTCTAAACTGACCCTCACCCTAAACTGACCCTCACTCTAAACTGATCCTCACTCTAAACTGACCCTCACCCTAAACTGATCCTCACTCTAAACTGACCCTCACCCTAAACTGACCCTCACCCTAAACTGATCCTCACTCTACACTGACCCTCACTCTAAACTGACCCTCACCCTTAACTGATCCTCACCCTAAACTGACCCTCACCCTAAACTGACCCTCACCCTAAACTGACCCTCACCCTAAACTGACCCTCACCCTAAACTGATCCTCACCATAAACTGACCCTCACCATAAACTGATCCTCACCCTAAACTGACCCTCACTCTAAACTGACCCTCACCCTAAACTGACCCTCACCCTAAACTGACCCTCACTCTAAACTGACCCTCACTCTAAACTGACCCTCACCCTAAACTGACCCTCACCCTTAACTAATCCTCACTCTAAACTGACCCTCACTCTAAACTGACCCTCACCCTAAACTAATCCTCACTCTAAACTGACCCTCACCCTAAACTGACCCTCACTCTAAACTGACCCTCACCCTAAACTGACCCTCACTCGAACTGATCCTCACCCTAAACTGACCCTCACTCTAAACTGATCCTCACCCTAAACTGACCCTCACCCTAAACTGACCCTCACTCTAAACTGATCCTCACCATAAACTGACCCTCACCCTAAACTGACCCTCACTCTAAACTGACCCTCACCCTAAACTGACCCTCACCCTAAACTGACCCTCACCCTAAACTGATCCTCACTCTAAACTGACCCTCACCCTAAACTGACCCTCACCCTAAACTAATCCTCACCCTAAACTGACCCTCACCCTAAACTGACCCTCACTCTAAACTGACCCTCACCCTAAACTGACCCTCACTCTAAACTGACCCTCACTCTAAACTGACCCTCACCCTAAACTAATCCTCACTCTAAACTAACCCTCACCCTAAACTGACCCTCACCCTAAACTAATCCTCACCCTAAACTGACCCTCACCCTAAACTGACCCTCACTCTAAACTGACCCTCACTCTAAACTGACCCTCACTCGAACTGATCCTCACCCTAAACTGACCCTCACTCTAAACTGATCCTCACCCTAAACTGACCCTCACCCTAAACTGACCCTCACTCTAAACTGATCCTCACCCTAAACTGACCCTCACTCTAAACTGACCCTCACCCTAAACTGACCCTCACTCTAAACTGATCCTCACTCTAAACTGACCCTCACCCTAAACTGATCCTCACTCTAAACTGACCCTCACCCTAAACTGACCCTCACCCTAAACTGATCCTCACTCTACACTGACCCTCACTCTAAACTGACCCTCACCCTTAACTGATCCTCACCCTAAACTGACCCTCACCCTAAACTGACCCTCACTCGAAACTGACCCTCACCCTAAACTGACCCTCACTCGAAACTGACCCTCACTCGAAACTGACCCTCACCCTAAACTGACCCTCACCCTAAACTGACCCTCACTCTAAACTGATCCTCACCATAAACTGACCCTCACCATAAACTGATCCTCACCCTAAACTGACCCTCACTCTAAACTGACCCTCACCCTAAACTGACCCTCACCCTAAACTGACCCTCACTCTAAACTGATCCTCACCCTAAACTGACCCTCACTCTAAACTGATCCTCACTCTAAACTGACCCTCACCCTAAACTGACCCTCACCCTAAACTGATCCTCACTCTACACTGACCCTCACTCTAAACTGACCCTCACCCTTAACTGATCCTCACCCTAAACTGACCCTCACTCTAAACTGACCCTCACCTTAAACTGACCCTCACCCTAAACTGACCCTCACCCTAAACTGACCCTCACCCTAAACTGACCCTCACCCTAAACTAATCCTCACCTCGGGACTGTTTGATAAGGATGTTTTTGGCGTTAGTCAGTTGAATCATCTCTCTGTTCACACTTTGCTGTAATGGTGATAATAGTGTTAAACTCCACACATCACTATGATGGTTCACTTTTGACCAAACAATAAGCTGGGTAGATTAAAGTATTTAATATTAATATTAATGTAATGAACACCTAAACAGATTCTACAGACAGAAATCTTCATTATAAAATGCTGCGTATCGACTTCCAAAAAATACAGGAATTTTGTTGTTTTAGTGCGGCTGTGTTTTTGTTTATTTTTGAGTGTTTGTTTCACCCCTTTTCCTTAAAAATCAAATTTACATTGTACAATTGACCAAATGCAAAAATTCTAAGTGGATTGTTGTTTGTTTTTAGTTGAAATAATTTTTTATGTTGATGTTTGTTTGTTTGTTTGTTTGTTTCAGGAGGATTTAATAAGTTTCAGACGGAGTACCCGGAGCACTGCGAGACCAATCTGGACTCGTCGTGTCCGAGCAGTTCTCCTCCCACCTCGGTTCTTGGTCTGAGTGGATTAAAGATCAGCTCCGATGGCTCAGACGGAGAATCGGACCGCGAGCCGAGCAGCGCCACCGAGTCGGATGGCAGCCCGTTACCGAGCAACCAGCCAACGTTCCCGGTCCAGATCCTACCCTATCTGTACTTAGGCTGTGCTAAAGACTCCACCAACCTGGACGTCCTCGGCAAATACAACATCAAGTACATTCTGAACGTGACACCCAACCTGCCCAACATGTTCGAGCATGACGGAGAATTCAAGTACAAACAGATTCCCATCTCGGATCACTGGAGCCAGAACCTGTCGCAGTTCTTCCCCGAGGCCATCTCCTTCATCGGTAAGAAGCTTCCACCCTCACCACACGCTTCACACGATATTTATTTTATTATGGGATTCTGATGATTTATATTATCATGTGATGAAAGTATTTTTATATTTATCACCGATCTGTTTTATCGTCATGTTTTTGTGGGTAGAAATTCATTTATTAATTGAATTATGTAATTATTTATAATTTAAAGGTTTTGTTGTGGAATATTTACAGCATTACTCAATGATTACTCATTAATTCACATTTCTGAGGATTTTATTTTTATTTCAGAGTGAGATGAGTTTACTTTAAAAAAAAAACCCACAAACTTGTTTAGGAGTTAAAACTCTGTGTTGTGTTTAGAAATGTTTTTATTATAGACTAATTATTATTTTTATTATTTTAGTTCTTGTATTAATGCCATTTTGTTGTAGTTTTATAGGAAATATTCTGATATTAATTGTTTTTAATTTAATATCGCTAATGATTTATAACTTTTATATGTTTACAGAATCTGATTTACTGCAGTGTTTATTAATTAATTGAAATATTGATGATCAGGGGGCGTTGTGGCTCAGGTGGATAAGCCGCCACACCATAAATCTGGGGACCCGGGTTCGATTCCGACCCGAGGTCATTTCCCGATCCCTCCCTGTCTCTCTGTCCCGCTCATTTCCTGTCCTATCCATTAAAGGTGAAAAAAGCCCAAAAAAATCTAAAAAAGAAATATTGATGATCATATTTTCACTGTATATTTTTAAAGTTTGTTTGGAAGTTGGATCGTTTTTATTTCATGTCTGATGAATGTTTTCATTGTGGCAAATCTTGGAGGATTTTATAATTATTTTGTCTAAATATAAAGCGTTCATGTCCGTATCTGTAGATTATTATTCACTCAGTTTACTGTTTAAATGGAAAGGCGAAGCAGGAAACAAATAAATTGCTGTGAGTTCTGAGAAACTCCGAGTGGAAAATCGGCTCCTGATGAAAGCGACTTCATTAACGTGTGAATTTACAGCTGCAGGAAGTTCGAGTTATTGATTAACGTCAGTGTCGATCGCCTGATCGCTCACGTCACATGCAACACACGAGGCTTTAACACAGATTCAAAAAATCAAACTAAAGATTACAAACATCACATAGTCGGATTATCAGAGAATAAAAATATCAACAACTTAAAAAATTATTGATGTGTAAACCTGCGTGCGTCTCGATCGTCTCTTATTTTAATTAAAGACCTGAACCGAGGATCCTAGAAACCTTTAGCACATTTTGTAAAAAGCAAACAAAAAAAACCTTTCCTTGGTATTATAATCTTCTAGATTGTTAAGTATTTGTTTTTTTGTAACAAAATAAAAATATTTTCTTAAAAATTATACAATTTAAATATTAATGCTCTAGTTATTAATTAACATTTTTATTTTTGTTTTATACTAAATGCTACACATTTGGGTTGTTTATTTATTTATTTATTTATTCATCCATTTGGGATGTTTTGGGACTCAGATTTTTCTTTAAAGATTTTAAACACAAAACAATGTGTGGAAATCATTCCTTTGAAACTTTTGATTGTTTGTTTGTTTGTTTGTTTGTTTGTTTGTTAATGTTTTGGGGATTTTCGTGATTTTTTTTTCAAATTGAAGTTAATGATTTTTGTGGAAATTGTTGCTTGACTTTTTATTTTATAATTTTGCGACTTCACACCCTTCGTCCACTTGAAGTGCGGAGTTTGATGGAAAGCGTCTCCATGGCGATGAAGCGCATCACTGCGACTCTTTCTGTGCGCTGTGTTTTTCAGGAAATGTCACTCGACTCGTTTCCGCAGCTTGTCTGCTCACAGCCCCGCTTTCGTTTACACTTTCAGAAGATTTATTCAGTGCAGAAACCTCTACATTCACACACTCTGATTATCGCTAAACACCGCGGACGCGCTGCACACCGACACGGACCCTCCGTTACTGACACCTTAATGAGCAAAATATTAACGAGTTTAACAAACCAAACTGCCAGCATCATAATTCACTGTGATTAAAGTTATTATTAGCATAATTATGGTGATCAGTATTGATAGGGGTGGTCTTATTAGGGGGCGGGATCTGTGATTTGATTGGTTACAGTGTCAATATTGGGCAGGATCTGTGGTCTGATTAGTTAGTGTCAATAGGGGGCGGGATCTGTGGTCTGATTGGTTGCAGTGTCAATGGGGGCGGGATCTGTGGTCTGATTAATAATGACTTTTAATTCAGTGTCTGCTGATGATACGGTGATTCATGACTCATTTTTAAATGAATTGGTTAAGCAAATCAGATGAACAAATTTATTTAGTGCTCATGAACTAAGAATTGTTTTTACATCTCCACGTTAAAGCCACACTGCAGTGATAAATATAAACAAATTAAAGACTCACATTATTTGATTCACTTGAACTGTCCCTTTAATGAAATGAATCAGTAAAGTGAATCATTCTGACCTTCATTGCTTTATGGAACCGAACCCTGTGTCCTGAAACGCACTCCTCAGTGGCTAGGGCACCATCACTGGGGTTTTACTCTTTTCATGAAATCCCATGGGGCCCACGGTGTGAACGTTAGAGAAGCAGTCTTGGGCCCAAAGGGTTGTTGGTTCGATTCCCAGGACTGGCAGGAAAAAAGGGAGTTGAGTGAGTGAACAGCTCTTTCCCCTCCCTCTGTATCAGGGCTCGAGTGCCCTTGAGCAAGGAACCGAACCCCCATCTGCCCCCCAGGCGCTGTGGTATAGCTGCCCACTGCTCTGAGAGTGTGTGTGTGTGTGTGTGTGAGCGAGCGAGTGAGTGTGTGTGTGTGTGTGTGAGCGTGTGTGAGCGTGTGTGTGTGTTTTCCCTGCTTCACATAGTTTAAATACAGAGGAGGAATTTCGCTGTGCTTGAGTGTAGATGTGATAAATAAAGGGTTATAACCAGGTACAGATTACCCATAATGCAGTGTGCAGGGAGCAGGAAGTGGTGAGCCAGGTCAGCAATTCAGACAGGAAGTAACTTCAAGACTGATATTTATTTTACATAACCTTTTGAATGGTAAATGTCACAGGGCTCGTGGTCAGTGTGAAACACACAGTAAACAAAAACAGGAAGTGAGGTCACAGATTCATATCACACTGCATTTCTGAATAAAGAGAGGAACCACACACTAACACACACCAAAACATCCTGTTTCACACAACACACTTTCAGTTTTAATTTTAGCTTTAACAAAACTGGTCTACACACACGCACACACACACGCACACACGCACACGCACACACACACACACATGCACACACGCGCAGTGTGACCACTGTTATTTATGAAAAATGAGATTTCTAACCACAGTCTGTGTGTGTCTGTGTCTGTGTGTGTGTGTGTGTGTCTGTGTGTGTGTGTGTGTGTGTGTGTGTGTGTGTGTGTGTTTCTCACTGAAAAAACTCCTTAAAAGTACCGAATGATGTCATGTTCGTTTCGAAGCTGTTTCAGATGTTATAAATTTTATTAAAAGGATTTGGTTTGTGTTTGCAGCTCGTTTAATTTGTTCCCGTGTGTGTGTGTGTGTGTGTGTGTGTGTGTGCGTGTGTGTGTGCGCTTACACTCCATACAGTCTTTACACTGTAACTCATTATCTTAAGATTTACTTCCTGTTTGTTTATAAAGCAGCAGAAGGTTATAGTGTGAGCGAATGAATTCTGTCACTTCAGCAGGTCGTAGCGATTCTCTCGCGCTTTTATAAACTCACTTCTGATGTGATTCATGTGTGAAAAGTAAAACATTTGAGTTTTTCATGCTTTTAGATGAAGCATCAAAACATACTTTATGAATATAATGTTTAGTTAAAAGTAAAATTGTAATATGTAATTACTTTTGGATATATTATGCAATTATGAAAATTTTAAAGTCATTTAAAAACCCTTTTTATATTTCTGTTCTTTATTAGAGTGTAAATCATTCTGAACCTTCTGTATCCTGCTTCACTTCCTGTTTAGAACTCAGTCCTTTTCTGATTTCTGCTTTGTCATTTCTGAGTTTTATCAGCTTTATTACAGTGAATTTAACCACATCATATTATTATTGTTGTTATTATTATTATTATTAGTTCTTGTTCCTGATTTCTGTTTCATTATTAAACTGTCACTGCCTTTTGTTGGTGTTGGATGTTTTTTGGTTTCCTGCTTCAGCTTGGTTGGGGTTTGATGGGAATCCGAGATGTTCTTTGGTATTATGATGTATTTTTAATTTTAATGGAAACAAAAAGATTGTAATTTTATTGGTGTTTTCAGATCAACTTCAGTAGAGTGAAGCAGATTTGTGTAACTCTTGCATGGTGCTTTTGTTCCTGTTCCAGATGAAGCTCGCTCTAAGAAGTGTGGCATCCTGGTGCACTGCCTGGCGGGGATTAGTCGCTCGGTCACCGTGACAGTGGCGTATCTGATGCAGAAACTCAACCTGAGTCTAAACGACGCTTACGACTTCGTCAAGCGCAAAAAATCCAACATCTCACCCAACTTTAACTTCATGGGGCAGCTGCTGGACTTCGAGCGGACGCTGGGTTTAAACAGCCCGACCTGCGACAACCGATCGCCCAAGGACCAGCTGTTCTTCACCACACCCACCAATCACAACGTTTTCCAGCTTGATACACTCGAGTCAACGTGAAAACACGCCAAAATGAATTTTTGTCTCCAGGAGTAAGTTTGGAAACACAACTCGGGCAGCGTCGGATCGTACCAAACGCCCGGAAAACGGATTGTGAAAGCAGAACCACGGAAACACAGTTTTAGCCATCACGGCAGCTTTTCTTGCCTTTCTCAAACGGACTGTTCTCTTTTGTGTTTTTTTTAAAATAAAGAGGAAACAAAAGACCAAATGAAACCAGACAAAAACAAAAGACATTGATTTGTCATCAAGTTTTTACAACAAACTTCCTGTCCTGATGGGTGCCAATGTGGAATTTTTTATTTTTTGATTTCAATTAAAAAAAAACAACACAAAAAAACAGGATCTTGAGAAAGAAAACTCGCTCTACTAAATGTAGGGTTTACAAAAGTAAACAAAGACAAACAAAACAACATTAAAATGCCATTTGTCTCGACCAACAGCAACAGTTTCTAAAAAGTCCTGATTGTATCTGACCAACAATAACACCGCGTCTGTCTGTTTATGGGAAATTTCTTGTTTTTTTACTGTTTTGTTTTGATCTAATGCGCTTTGCACAGCGGAAGCCTTTTGCTCTTTTGGCACTTGAAACTGGTACACAAATAAACAGAGACATTTCGAGGTCGTTAAGATTGTTAACCATCGGCTCTTAACGAGCTTCCTCACTTCCTTCTGAATGAATGTGTTAATTTCTTTACTGACTCGCGCTCAGGCTCTCGTTCAGATCCACCATCAGAACCTGGCGTATTTGAGCGAGTGCTGCTCGGGTCCGTGTTGAACCGAAGCGACGTTGCTGGTAAACGAGTGTTTAGGATCGTTTTTTTAACTACTCCTGTCACTCCTGCTTTAAGAGGACAGCAGAAAGTGTGTAGTGAGAGCGTTTCTGCACCAAGAAACATTCGATCGGAGTCAAAGGGACACGTGCGAGTTCGCAGGACTGCTTTATCCGGCCTTATATAACCTTTTTTAATTCTTTCTTATTCTGACTGTTCAGTAATTATTTGTATTTCACTTTAGAAATCGTCATAAACTTATTCAACTATAAGTGTTCATTTTTAAAGGAATCAATATGTAGTAATAATGACAGCTAATGGTCTCTAACGGGTCAGTCGAGGTTGTATTTGTTACTTCTGCAATATTATCCAAACCAACTTTGCAGTATTTTATACAGTCGAAAACAAAATGCCTCGGGTTTTTAATTCCTCTTTTGTACAAGTATTTCACAATTTCACACTAAAACGTACAGCGAATTTCTCAATCCTGCTTCGGAAAGGAGAGAACTTTTCATCCCGAAGTTCAGCTTGGCATGTGCTGATAATCGGTCATGTGATATTGCAATATTTAAACATTTCATTATTAGAGAGGCGCCAAACTCCACCCACATTCAGACATGTCTCTCTCCCTCCCTCTCTCTCTCCCCCTCCCTCCCTCTCTCCCTCCCTCTCTCCCTCTCTCTCTCTCTCTCTCTGAAAGGGAATCCCAGAATTCTGTTCACTGACAGTTTGAAAAAAAACAACAACTGTAGCTCTGACTGAGGAATTCGGATCATTTATCATCTTATAGCTGCAGTTTAGTGAGTAAAAGTTGTTTTTCATGAAAAGTTATTAAATTGCACTCGCAACTGAAACATGACCAAACTTTCAGCATTAATTAAAACCTTAGCTTTAATGTTTTGAGTGAACTCGCTTTTTGCTAACAGGAAATGATCACAGTGTTGTGATACGATCCCTAAAGTTCACCAAAATATCAGCACATGACCCGACATCAATCACACACCACACACTCGTCACATCACAGTCGCGATTGATTGATTTATTTTTCTTTCGTATCTGACTGCATCTGGTTTGTTTATAAGCCCCACAGATCTCGATATTGTGCTCGATGATATTCCTGTGGCCTTTTTTGATGTATTTGAATATATCTAATATATCTATATATAAATATAAATCTATAAATCTATATTTTATGCAGATATGCAACTGTCTCCTCCTGAATAATTAATGAGGACGACCATTTCTCATGCTTGAAACGACTTTGTATCTGTTAGGAAGTTAGCGGCTGATAAATAACAATAAGGACAAGCGAGGTTCAAGACTCGAGACGGGCCAGAGCGGGAGTTTTAACATTTTTAATTTAATATAAAACCGGTGCGATTCCTCATACAAAAAAAACAAAAACCCAGCTCATAAACACAACTGGATAAAAAATAATCACTAATCAGTAAATCCGTTCTGAGCTCACAGACGTTATCCAGCAATAACAAGAGAACGACGCTATAAACGCAGTGTAGGTGAAAAGAAATATGAAATGTTATTTAAATCCCCAAATAATCAACAAGCAAGAAAAAAACCCAGTGAAACAACGCTAAATAAAATTACAGCAAAACCTCAGTAACGTTAACGGACTCAGTATTATCACACACTCGGCGTAAATGTTCCAAAGGATCATAAACATGACTGTGGCCTTTTCCAGTATTCATTTTTAATAAAAATTATCTTTAAACACAAACACTGTAAACACACTAACACACTTAATACACACGCTGGACCATAAACCTGCATTTTATTAATGTATGTAAAGTTTTAGCACATTTACTGAACTGCTACTGAACTTAAACACACACGAGTAAACAAACCGTAAACATAACGACTTTAACCTGTTTAATGTTACGCATTAATTAACATTACAGTAAAAATGCTAACATGCCAGCTAGCATTGTATATATGTGTATAATATTTTAGCCTGTTTAATGTAATGTTATTTTGTCGTTAACTCGTTAGCAGGTGTTGTAGTAAAAATGCTAACGTTAAAACTAGCATTAAAGCTTTTCATTTAAATCCATTAATTTCACAGCCGTCGTGTTTTTGTGAGCCAGAACAGCTCCGCACCGCTCTGTAATGTTTGGATTAAAAAAATTACAATTCTAAAATAAAAAAAAAAAGATAAAACAGAGAGAAGGACACCGGTTTCTGATCTCGCTAACCCCCGTCCCGCCCGACTCGAGTCTTGCGCCACCATAAGGATTGAAACTGATTCCTGTACGAAGTTTATGTTTATTGTTGAATTATTTAAATCTAAATGGTTGATTTCAAGCTGCTTCTCCGTGGAGGAATGTTCGTGTCTCTGGAACTGTACATTCAATATTTTTCATCTGTATTTTTGCCAGAAGCGTTGCAGGAGCTTCAATTTCTGCATAACTTTTATTGTAGCTACAAAAACAAAACAAAACAGAGACCAAGATGGTGTTGGGTTCGGAGAGAGGAACAGAAAAACGAGTAAATAACAAAGGTGTGTCTCTTACCTCACTGAGGAGTTTTTCAGGGATTTTTTGACAATGCGTCTGCGTCGTGTTACAGCTTCACTATACCTGATGATCAGCTGTTTTATATGTGCTGTATACATTTTTTTAAAGATGCAATCTCTATAATGTGTATAAAGTAGGCTCGGTAAAGGGGCAGTTTGATTTCTTTTGTTCTGATTTATGAAGGAGATGAAATTTGTCCATACGTGTTGTACAGTTGTATGGAAACCAACACCAGACATGTTTATACGGCAAATAAATATTGAATTATTTTTTTGGTTAACGTTGTACACTTCCTTTCTCTGTTTCTGAATTTAACAAAATCAACAGCAAACACTAATGATGAAACGACGATGATATCACATCCGTTCTTATTCCAGCTGAACATTGTAAAGTTTTCGGTTATTAAACAGCGAATAATAAACTGCTCTGCTAACTTTAGATGGCTAGCCAGGTTAGTGTCGTCATCATGTACTAACGCCACACGTCTTTACTTCACCAAGTAACTGAGGAGGGGGGGAATGGGCGGGGCTTAAGTTACACTTGATCTGTCAATCATTAACTTGTGACAGTGTTTGCTTTTTTTTTTTAAAGGAGTGTGATGTCCGGGCGGCACGGTGGTGTAGTGGTTAGCGCCGTCGCCTCACAGCAAGAAGGTCCGGGTTCGAGCCCCGTGGCCGGCGAGGGCCTTTCTGTGCGGAGTTTGCATGTTCTCCCCGTGTCCGCGTGGGTTTCCTCCGGGTGCTCCGGTTTCCCCCACAGTCCAAAGACATGCAGGTTAGGTTAACTGGTGACTCTAAATTGAGCGTAGGTGTGAGTGTGAGTGTGAATGGTTGTCTGTGTCTATGTGTCAGCCCTGTGATGACCTGGCGACTTGTCCAGGGTGAACCCCGCCTTTCGCCCGTAGTCAGCTGGGATAGGATCCAGCTCGCCTGCGACCCTGTAGAACAGGATAAAGCGGCTACAGATAATGAGATGAGATGAGTGTGATGTTGTACTCATCATTATGTACCAGTTTAAATGACGCTGTAAACTAGTTTATCATTAGTTAGCTTGGTACTGAACTCGCTACTGCTTTTAATTAATAACTGACGTAAAGATAACGAGCACGCGAGCTAAAAGTTCTTCGTAATTTCCTTCCTTCACTCACATCCTAATGTTGTGTAAATGTGATAATTTCCTGAGACACTGATTATGATAATATTATATAATTTAATGATTCGAATGTTAGCCTGAGTTTTTTCCCCCATGATGCATCAGTCTGATGTTTGTTGAGGAGGAACTCTACTCCAAACCCACTGCTCTGAGCTTCAGCTCCTCCTCCTGCTCCTCCTCCTGCTCCGGTTTCCTGAGGCTTTGTGGTTGGTTCTGAGATACAGATGGTTTCTGAAGCGTGTGATCGCACCACATCTGAGTCCTCGCTCGGCTGTTTCCTTTTTCTCGCCCACGTTTGTGCTTTCTTGTGGAGATGCTGAACGCTCACACACGCAGTCAGAGACGCGTTTAGAAATTCACACTGGCTTCATGTCCTGAACAGCACAGTTTATTTAAATGAGCTTTAATTTCTCGCTCAGTGACGCGTCTGTGATTGGGATTACAGAAATAAAAAAGTATGTTTGATTAAAAGTAGGTGAAAATAAAAGCATGTAGGAATGGTGTTGGATATTCGGGGAAAGTTAAAGTCAGATATTCTCATCTCTTTTATCTGATTAATCCACTGCAGTGCAGTGAGACCAGTCAAACCAGTCACATTTACTGTGTATAAAGGTGACGTGGTGTGATTCACGTTTCAGGATACAGATCTTCAAAATCATGATTATTAAAGTATTTCACTTTTAGTGATTTGAATCAGTTCAATGAATCATTTGGATTCATTCAGTTGCACGGTGTAAATTCCTGTGCACGCACGCACACACACACACGCTTTGTAAAATGGACTGAAAACGCTGACAGTGAACTGGGTAATGTATCGTTGCAGATTTTATTGTGAGTATCATCACTGTATCGTCTCACACCTCGACTCCTCGCTGTAAACAGCTTCATGATCTGTGTTACAGTTTCACACTGGACTGGAGGTCGTTGGTGTGTTAATTAGCAATTATTATGTGCCATTTAGGCATACACACACACACACACACACACACCATTTAATTATAATACATGAGAGTGCTGTGTGTATAAAAGTGTACGTGAATTTGTCCTTTAAATTCTTACCTCTGTGTGTGTGTGAGATGGGACAGGGGACTTGGACTGTCTCCGTGTCTCTGACTCACATTCACACTCTGCTCTTTTGTCCTTTTCTATATGACACTTGTGTCTATTTTCAGACGTGTGGAACACAGACATGATAACGCACAGAACCTCGGTGTGAGAGAGAGAGAGAGAGAGAGAGAGAGAATGAATTACTTACTTACGTTCCTAAAATTGACCTCAAATGACCTCTACCCATTAACCCTCATAAAGCAGGAGCTATGAATATGTAAATTAAGAGACACACCCATCCATAATAGCTTCATGTCTGTAACAGATAAATGTTTGCTAACGGTTTGTAACCTCGTTGACCTTATTCAGAGGTGGACATGAGCAATAATTTAACAGGATCCAATCATTTGCAGATCCAGTGTGACTGGTCCAATGCTGTGGGTTTTATTTGGTGGCATGACAAACTGGGCTCATGCGTAGCCCCGCCCACAAATGTTTTATACAGAAGTATCGAGAAAGAAAACTCTGAATTTAGTAAAGAAAAAAAAGGCCACAAAGTCGATCAGCTGATATATGTTTAGTGTCTGATTCAGGGAGGGGGTGTGGCCTGAAGTCTGAGGGCGGAGCATGTACTTTAGAAGGGATTTGGATTATAATATGGCTTTGCATATTTAAATTTTAATAAAGACTCATTGTGTTATTTCATGATATAGTTTATGTAAAAAAGTGTGTGTGTGTGTGTGTGTGTGTGTGTGTACTTTAAGGTAATTGCAGTGAAATATCGTGAGGTTATTTCAGGGCGTTTGTTCTCCTCTAATGTTTCTCTCAGCTCATGTACAAACCTGACGTGGCCAAGTGAACCAACGCCCTGAAACATGATAACACCAGCAAGGTAACACACACACACACACACACACACACACACACACACACACACACACACACACACACAAGTGCGTTTTCATCCCGCAGCTCTGAGCCAATCACACTGCAGTGTTTCGATTTGGAGGAAATGATGGTGATGATCTAAATGTGCTGATGTTTGAGCGATGAGAGGAACTCGGTGTCGCTGTAGAACTCTGCTCTCTCCTCTGTTCTTCTCACACTGCAGATCAATCAGTTCAAACGCGAGGCTTTGAGGTCAAAGTCCAATTTCAATTCTCAGTTCTGTCATGACAGGAAGTGGAATGACACAGTCAGGCCTCACTTCCTCCCTCAGGCTGAAAGAAATCTGAATTCAGACAAAAATCAGAAATAAAAATGAAATCTGGAATTAATCTGAGTAAAACACGGAGACACAAATCGAACAGTTATGAGGAAAACATGAAATCTGAATTAAATAACTCAAATTTCATATGTTAAAACATTTTCAGATGCTGGAGTGAAATAGAGGTGAATGAAGTGTGAGCTCTGATACGCCACAGTGTGACTCCGTCTTCCAACAGAAAGAAATTATAAAATCCCAATTAAACTCCTGGAATCTGAAAATTTAATAAAAGATAAACGTTTATAGATGTGGGGAGAGAGAGAGAGAGAGAGAGAGAGAGAGAGTTTAAAGCTTCAAGAATTTAAAACAGAAACCATTTCTATTTATTAAACTCCTTCCTTCCTCACTGTACAGCGCACTGTGTGAGTTCATACTTTAATCTCTCTGTTATT
Source organism: Neoarius graeffei (assembly GCF_027579695.1). Classification (NCBI taxonomy): domain Eukaryota; kingdom Metazoa; phylum Chordata; class Actinopteri; order Siluriformes; family Ariidae; genus Neoarius; species Neoarius graeffei. The sequence continues at coordinate 1,137,304 of NC_083594.1, read as the reverse complement.
TTTCTAAACGAGAAGAAAAAAGTTTAAATGAAGCCCTTTAATGAACAGTTATATACAAACCTCTCTCCGTGTGTGTGTGTGTGTGTGTGTGTGTGTGTGTGTGTGTGTGTGTGTGTGAACTCGCAGCTCCTCTGTGTATCCGGTGGTTAGTTAAAGTTTAACAGGTGATTGCAAAACTGTCCTTCTCTGACCTACACACACACACACACACACACACACACACACACACACACACACAGTAATTATTACTCTCTGAAACTTTTATCCCTCATTTACCAAAATTATATTATAGTTCATATATTTTTATGTATAATGTACACACATGGCGAGTGGCACAGTGGTGTAGTGGTTATCACTGTCGCCTCACAGCTAGAAGGTCCGGGTTCGAGCCCCGTGGCCGGCGAGGGCCTTTCTGTGTGGAGTTTGCATGTTCTCCCCGTGTCCGCGTGGGTTTCCTCCGGGTGCTCCGGTTTCCCCCACAGTCCAAAGACATGCAGGTTAGGTTAACTGGTGACTCTAAATTGAGCGTAGGTGTGAATGTGAGTGTGAATGGTTGTCTGTGTCTATGTGTCAGCCCTATGATGACCTGGCGACTTGTCCAGGGTGAACCCCGCCTTTCACCCGTAGTCAGCTGGGATAGGCTCCAGCTCGCCTGCGACCCTGTAGAACAGGATAAAGCGGCTACAGATAATGAGATGAGATGAGTATTGTTATTAGCATTACCAACATTAGTAACATTACCATTAGCATTATTACAGATTATAACATTAAAATTTTTAACAAACAGCTGCAGTAGTGACATTAACTTACAAAAAACTTGCAGTAATGCTTTTATGGCTGAGGACGACAGGTGACTTGCTAACTTTAGGACTGCAGTTGTCATGAACAGTTTTGCACTCAAGTTTCCATCAATGAAGAGTTTATAACATCAACGAAACTGACTTCATGTTAAAACTGTTAATATTATAGTCAGGCTGTCTGTTGTTGTCCAAATGAGGATGGGTTCCCTTTTGAGTCTGGTTCCTCTCGAGGTTTCTTCCTCATGTCGTCTGAGGGAGTTTTTCCTTGCCACCGTCGCCACAGGCTTCATCATTGGGGATAGATTAGGGATAAAATTTGCTCATGTTTTAAGTCGTTCAAATTCTGTGAAGCTGCTTTGTGACAATGTTTATTGTTAAAAGCGCTGTACAAATAAACTTGACTTGATTAATAAGATTATTTATAACACAAGTAACATTACTAACAGCAGTCACATCACATCACATCACATTATCTCTAGCCGCTTTATCCTTCTACAGGGTCGCAGGCAAGCTGGAGCCTATCCCAGCTGACTACGGGCGAAAGGCGGGGTTCACCCTGGACAAGTCGCCAGGTCATCACAGGGCTGACACATAGACACAGACAACCATTCACACTCACATTCACACCTACGCTCAATTTAGAGTCACCAGTTAACCTAACCTGCATGTCTTTGGACTGTGGGGGAAACCGGAGCACCCGGAGGAAACCCACGCGGACACGGGGAGAACATGCAAACTCCGCACAGAAAGGCCCTGCGCCGGCCCCGGGGCTCGAACCCAGGACCTTCTTGCTGTGAGGCGACAGCGCTAACCACTACACCACCGTGCCGCCCTAACAGCAGTCTTAGTGAAAAAATCCCAAACTGTAACGACCCATGTAGCCATATTAAATCTAGTATTATAAAAGGTAAAGAATATGGAACAATCATGTCTCTTGACCATTACTAACATTACTATGAGTAACATCAATAACATCAGTAACATTACTAGCAGTAACAGTGGTGGCGTTATTAGCATTTCTAGCAGTAACAGTGGTAACATCATTAAAAGTAGCATTGCTAATATGAGTCACATTTGGAGGTGTAAAGGAGCTGGAGAAGCCACTGCTCAGACAACAGCCTGGACGCTCCACTCAGCTGGAGTGATGAGAAGAAAGTAAAAAATATCCAGATGAGATTCTGTGCGGAGACTCTGGGTTCTCTGGTCTGATGACATCACAAGTGAGCGTTTCAGCCCGGGTATGAAACCAAACTCTGATCATCCCCAGTGTGAAGCATGATGATGGTAGCATTCAGCTCAGCGTTCCTCTTGTTCTGTTGGTTGTTTTGTGTGTGTGTTTTAATCCATTCATGTGTGTGGAGTATTTGCCATACAGCTGTCCCTGTGAACGAGCTGTTACTGTAGAAATAATAATGTATTGGAGTGAGTGCATTAATTTGCAGCTGCACTACTGCCAGAGCTGCTGTTATAGAGAATATATCAACACCTTCTGACCAATCAGAGTCCAGGATTCAGTAGCGCTGTGGTGTAAGCTGTTAGACTACGTTCAGACTGCACCCTGAAACGACCCATATCCGATTTTTTTGCCCATATGCGACCTGTATCCGATTTGTTATTGACAATCTGAACGACACAGATCCGATTTTTTTCACATGCGACCCAGGCCGCTTGGATATTTGGTCCTAAATCCGATGCATATCTGTTATTTTCACATGCGACTGCAGTCTGACCGGACAGGTCGCATTCATGCGACCTACACGTCATCAACAAGAGACAAACGTCACTCTTCTGCATTGGCTAATCCCGCCTCTTTGGTGGAAAACAACAACATTTGTACAGTTTTCAGAATTTAAATAGACTTTTATAGAATTGATCAAGCTAATGGTGGATTTGGTCGGGACCTGGATGTTGATCTGTTAGCCTGATTAAATAAAACAGTTTCTATAACTGATTTATAACTTAAACCATCCTGGATTACAAGATTATAAGATTGTTCTGGAAATTTCCAGTAATTTGACACCTTCGGTCTCATTAGTCTGCTGCCCACATTAATCAGATTATTGTGTGAGTTCCGCCGCCGCCACAAAAACCACATCGCCAGGTCTCGCCTCATCTCCATGCTTTACTTGCAAACTTGAAGAGTGCGCTTTTTTTTGTTTACGTATTACGTAGATGTGCTTATTACGTGTCAATTTGCGCATGCGGGACACTTTTGGGTCGTTTTCCATTCATATTGGAGATCGCATACAAGTCTCATATAATTGGTAATGTGAACGGCCTAACAAAAAAAATCGGATTTCACAACAAATCGGATATGGGTCGTTTCAGGTTGCAGTCTGAACGTAGTGTAACACCTGTCCGGTCAGACTGCAGTCGCATGTGAAAATAACGGATATGCATCGGATTTAGGACCACATATCCAAGCGGCCTGGGTCGCATGTGAAAAAAATCGGATCTGTGTCGTTCAGATTGTCAATAACAAACCGGATACAGGTCGCATATGGGCAAAAAAATCGGATATGGGTCGTTTCAGGGTGCAGTCTGAACGTAGTCTAACAGTTCACTATTCAGTTTTTTTCCCCGACATCTACTTTTGTTTCCACTGTAGAAATGTTTGAGTCTCTGAACTTCAGACTTTTCAGACATGTGCAGCTTCAGTGTGTGCGTGTGTGTGCGTGTGCGCATGTGCATGTGTGTGTGTGTGCGTGTGTTTCCTTTAATGTACTTTGAACGCATCAATAGTGCAGCGCTGAGCTCTAAGTGACTGTGTGTGTGTGTGTGTGTGTGTGTGTGTGTGTGTGTGTGTGTGTGTGTGTGTGTGTGTGTGTGTGTGTAAACATTATGTTTCAGATTAAAGTGTGAAACTTTCTGATTAAAACAGCTGATGCAATTTGGAAAATGGTGACTTTATTAAACATAACATGAGTAACAGAAAAAAAATCAGTAACATCCACCATCACTCGCAGTAACGTTCATCACGAGCAGCAGCACTTTTAACGTTACTAACATGATTAAGAGTGACATTAAAAACTTAAAAAACTTTATGAACAGCAAACTCAGTAACCTGACCATGTGGCATTAATAACATTAATGTAACAGGAACATTAGTGAGATTATTATCATGATAAACACTAACATTATGGTTTACATTCATAACACAACATGTTGGAGAACGCTGAATTTGTTCATTTGAGTCTTTTCGTAAACTCGAGAGTTTCTCTCTCGCTCTGGAGATGAACTTCACAAGGAAATGCTACTGTAAGCGGATGAGTCGATCAGTTTCACACACAGTAATCTAATCTTCAGATCAAAGCTCACAGGCTCATACAGGGAAATGAAATTTCAACACTGAAGGGGTGTGACATCAAAAATGCGAAAGATGTGTACATGAGTTTCCCCGTCGTTTAAATTTCCTGTCTGAATTTTCAGTCTTCGCGTTACTAACAGGAACTTTAGTCACATTTCAGTGATTAGTGAGAACAACACCAATAACACTAAGAGCAGAGTTACTCATGATGAACTTCACTAGAACGTTCTACATTGATGGTCTGATGAGTTTCTCACACACAGAACAGATCAGACCTGCTCCGGGTGTGTAATGGGATGTGACCCCATTCCATCATCCTGCTCTGTTATACTGAACTGCATTACTCTATGATACTCTCAGTAAGTGTGCGATTTGAGACACAGTCCTCGTCTAGATTCACTTTATCCTCTTCACTCTGACCTGAATATTTATTTCTGCCACCTGGTGATGAAACAGTTAATATTTTCTCCATGTGGACTTTGATGTTATGACAAGAGGAAGGAAGTGTATCATGTCTTTGCTGTGTTCAGCAGAAATTAGCCGCTAATCTGCTGTGTGTGTCACAGAGAGAGGAAAAGTCAAGGCCACGTCTTCTGCTGACATCCTTCCTCCTCTCGCCCATCACCACTTCCTCCTCCATCACAGGCAGAGCCACCACGCTGTCAGGCTCAGAATATTTTTATTTATTTATTTACTTCATTTACTTCTTTTTAATGAGGAAAAAAAACATTAGATATTTTACGATAATATACACATGGTCCTCAACAACAACAACAAAAAAATAATAATAATAAAAACCCCGAAAATTAAAAATTACAAAATCATGAATTATTAAATAATCGTATTATAACCTAGAAAATTGAATCACGAATTTAAAAAATGGTTCTTCAAGATTGTTTTGAACGCTAAGAGGGAATTGCATTGTTTTGCTTCTTTCGGTAGTGTTCCAGTTCTTTGCTGCTACGAAACTAAAACTATGTTTCGCCATTGTTGTTCTTACTTTTGGCAGGATAAAACTGCAACTAATAGAGTTCCTTGTTTGCCTACTGTGAGTATCACTGCACTTGTTAAACATCCTTCTAATATAGTCCGCTGCCATGCCATTCATGGCTTTGAATACAAGTAATAATTGTAAATAACTCACTCTTTTATCAAACGTAATTATGTTTAGTTCTTTAAAGAGTGGTTCTGATGGTTCATCCCATTGTTTATCTAGAATTATTCTTGCGCATCTTTTTTGGAGCCGGATTAGTTCCTGGGTGTGCTGTCTTTTTATCAGGGACCCCCAGGCGACTGCACCATAATCCAGTAAGGGTTGAATCAGGGTCTTGTAATAAAGAGTTCTGGCTTTTGTAGATAGGAATTTCTTAGTTCTTTTCAGAAGGCCAAGTCTTTTGGAAACTTGACTATGTATGTATGCGATATGGTTGTCCCAAGATAAGGAGCTGTCTAGTCTAATGCCGAGGAGTTTACCATTGTCTATGCTATCAATTAAATGTTGACCTGCTGTTACATTTAGATCGCGTCCATTAACCTTTCTTAGATTTGGTTTACTGCAGATAAGCATTGATTTAGTTTTACCTTGGTTCAAAACCATTTTGCTTTCCTTCACCCAACTACAAATTTGGTTGAGTTCTTCGCTAAGTGAGAATTCAATTTCATCAATCATCTTTCCACAGGCGACTTGAGTGGTATCGTCGGCATATAATATTCCTTTAGTACACAGAACAATGATGTTAAGTAAATGTATTAATGTTCAGGTTATTAATAGATCAGTGTCTTACAATGTAAATAATGTTATAAATCCAGAACTGTGATGTCACACAAACATCATACCACATTATTATTGTACATTATTTACTGTAGTAATTAGAATGAAACTAAGTGCACTGCTGTGTTTGTCTTGACCTCCCTAATGCACAGTGTGAATTTGGTGAAAATCAGAGAATGTCAGTTTTTTCACCAGAAAAATAGTAAGGGGTGAGCCTGTGTGTTTTTTTGGGTGAAAAATTTACCCTTCTCAAATTTTCACTCAGTTCACGCCGTACATTTGGACAGTCGTGACTAATACAGGCGTGCAGTTTGTTTGGTCCAATCACACTCCACAACGGATATCTGAGCCTCTCATTTCCGTTATATTGCTCTCAATAAACTATACACACACATTTAAACACTGCTGCTGGAGATCAGTTATAGTACGTGAGCAGTGTACTACACTCACCCTCAACCCCGAACCCTTTTATTTAGATCACTACGACTCCAACACATACTGACAGTAAAGGCCCGGTCACACAGCGCTTTACGGCTTTATCACGGCCAAAACCCGTCAAAAAGTGCTCTCCCGTGAAGCAGACGATATTGTTCGTGTTGATGTCGAAGTTAAGACGTGTTACAGTCGATATACAGACGTGACAGGACGCAGGGGAAAATCGGAACGGCGTCGGACGCGGCAAAAAGTTTTGGACTGCTCAAAACTTTAGACCGCGGACAACCACGGCCGGCACACGTGGTAAAGACGTGCAACACAGGTGAAAAACACGTGATAATCAGTGTCCCGGCCGTTATTAAAACTTGGGGAGACGTGGTAAGACGCGAAAGTTTGGCGGTCTATCACGGGCAGAGCACGGTCATCGGACGGGTGTTACGCGTTGGTATCACGGGATATAGCGTGTGTTTAGCGGCTTATCACTGAGAAATGGATTTTTCCGCGTACATAGCACTGTCTAAGCCCGTTAAACGACGTCTCAAACAAGTTCTAAATTCGATTGATCACTGTCTAATCACTTCTGCATCACTTCTGATTTGCGGCATGTAAATACCGTAATTTTCTGAGACTTGCACTTGCAGTCTAGATGTCAAGGGGTGAACATGAACCCTCAACGCTGTGATGTCCTCATCTTAATGCTCCAGCACCAACAGAACCAACTGATACAGGCTCAACATATCCTACCGCTTTTATATGCGCAGCAAGCCGCTCTTCCAACGACGCTGAGCCGCGGTTACCCGTGATTTGGCAGTGCTATGGCAGTGAAACAGCCGCCGACGGCCATACCCCGTACAAAGCACGGCAAAGCCAAAATTGACCAAAAATTACCACTTACGACCACGTCCACCTGATTTTTGTATCTTTTTGTACGTGATATAGACGCGGAGTGCTGTGTGACCGGGCCTTAACACCTTTAGTTCACTACTTTTACCAGACGACATTTATTCTACATTATACAACATTTTACCACATTTAGTACACTTTTACTAAACCACACTTACTATTAAACTGCACTGTTACTGTAGTACATTAGTTCACCACACCATCACCACACTACACTCTCAGTACTACATTTAATACACTACCTCCATTATACTATTGTACTATTATACTAAAACTAATGCTATACCATTACTATATTTACTGTAATATACTTTCTTTTACTATATGACAATATTTAGTGTATTACATTTAATAATCTACAATATTTAAAGGAGATACGCAAAACCTTTATTTTTAAATAAATTTCTGAGTGGATAGTATCTCCATCCTTGGCTCTTGTATGCTGCATAAATGGGAATAAAAAATATATATATTTTTGAGAGTTAAAGTCGATGGCAAAGTTGTGATTGGAGCTGAGCCAGCCAGCCCTGAGCGAGCGCGTGACGTCACAGCGGGAACCGGTTTTAAAGCTGAGGCCTTTTACAGCTATAGACCAAAGTCATATAAATAAAAATTTATGGTGAAAGTAAGAAATAGCGTTACCGACTCGCTCAACTAAGACTGATTTGACTCCATTGATTGCGGGTTGACTCTCATTAAAACAGGATGGGTGCTATAACTTATGCAACGTACATGTACATGCATGCATTTTCACTGATAAAACGTAAAAGGCTCATTAAATAATCAGATGAACTGAGACAATCACTGTAGCGGCCAAAGTAGAATTCATATAGACGTGAATTACAATTTATGTTAAAAGGTATAAATAATTTCATTTGAAGCAAATTAAATAATCTTATACCGCTAACTTAAACACACAATACAAGTTACATGTATTAATCTAAATGCAGGGAAACAACGTGTTGTTTTTTTTATCCAAATGAGAGTCGGAGCTTACCCGTCTGCGTTCTCGCTTCTTGAAGGCCGATCTTGTGGCAGATATGTTTTTAAACAATCTGACTTTCAGTTGTTCGTTCAGTTCTCCGTTCATTCATTTCTTCCATGTAAGGGTGAGATGGCAGCAATATCCAGTTTAGAAATCAGACGGCTGCTCCACTCATTCACTGTTTTCTTCATACTGTGCACTCTGCCATTACTGCTCGGCTCAGGCAATTACTAAAACCCGGGACAGAACGGGACGTCACCGATTTTAGCAACAACTGCAGGGAGGTCACTGCCCGAGCGATATGTCCCGTCCCGTCCCGTCCTGGATTTTACCAACAACCCTCGGCTCACTCTCCAGGAGAACTGGTGCAACTGAACTTACTTTCCTTTTCTTGTAGTTTTCTTTTCCTTTAATTGTTGGTACTGCACCCTCTTTCAATCCGGGCTTATAGCCAACGCTCCTCAACAGATCAGAGGTCTCGTACGAGTCTTCAGTAAAATGTGCAGAGCAGAGGAGAGACCACTTCGTAGGCACCCAATGTGCCCGTGAACTTCTCGCAAAACACGTCCAAATCTTTGCAGTTTGAACATTCTTGGGCCATGAATGCAACGTAAATCCACCTTCTGTCGTGTTGCTGCACCGGCCAACAACACATCTACGCGGCATGGTGATAAATTAGCTCTAAATGGAGGATCGGAGTTGCAGTCAGCTCTGTGTTTTAGTATAGCGGAAATGGCGATGAGACCGATAGACTTCCTGCTGTGACATCACAGATGTCAAGGTCATTCACTCAGACCGCTACCTATATAAATCACTTTAATCATAAAAAATTACTATATTAGATTTATTGTTCACGCTTAAAACTATTCCTGTGCCATTCTTGAGGTCTCAAGGCATTTATAAACGAAAAGTGAGGCCATGGCTCTGTGTATAAGCTTTAACTACATACAGTTACTAAAGTCAAATATGTTAGTGCAGTTCACTATTACTACAATAAACATTTACAGCACTACTATTCTATACTACATTTATTATTCTACACTATTACACTATTACATTTACTAAGTTATATTTTATTTATTATTCTATACTCTATAATGCATGTACCACACTATACCCTTATTGTAAGGTATTATTAACACACGACATTTACTACACCTCACTACTACGGCTACTGAAACCCGTGGGTCTCTCATGGTGGGCTTTCTGTCCTTCAGCCTCCACTGGTTTAATAATCCTATCTGTGTCTTAATAAACCATAGCCTTTTTCATTTATTTATGCATTTGTTTATTTAACATAAAAACAACATCGATCGATAGATAAATAAATATTTATTGGGGTCTTGGCCATTGTTTGGGTTTTTCTGTTACTCTGTTAGTTCCTGTGAAGTTAATCAGATTGTAGCATAGACACGAACTCTAATCAGTTTGTTATCTCTGTAAACTTCAGGAACGCAACCTTCCCAGAATGCACTGGGGGTTAATGCAATTTCCTATTCTGATGTGCAAAAAAACGAAGCTCTAAGTGTCACCATGCTGATTATTTCAACACTTCCACTTCTCCATCTGATGAAATTCTGTGACTTTTTTTCCTTGCAAATCTATAGAAAGGGAAACTGTGGGACTGATGGAGATGTGACATTTACAGAAATAAACATAAACACGTCAAAGTTTAAATCAGTAAAATCTCTACTGCCTTCATTTATTCCAACACTGAGTGAAGAAAAGTAGGGAAAGAAAATTCTCTCTCTCTCTCTCTCTCTCTCTCTCTCTCTGTCTCTGCTTTTTTTCACACTACTGAGTTATTGCATTTCATTTCTTGTGTGTGTGTGTGTGTGTGTGTGTGTGTGTGTGTGTGTGTGTGTGTGTGTGTTTAGTCTTGCTGATGGATGAACCTTGTCCTAATAATATAGGATTAGCATTAATTCTCCCAGCACACAGCTGGAGTGAAACAGCTCCTTCACCAACACCAGAACACACACACACACACACACACACACACACACACACACACACACACACACACACACTCTCTCCATGTAAATACCGGTGTTTGGGATGGTGTTCTGTGGTGTCATGGTGAATTCTGATGTTGGGAAGGTATATAAAATAAAATAATCTGATGAAGAGAATCTCAGTTGCACATATCCACCACATTTTGTGGGCGTGACATCATTTCCAGAGTTTTGTTTGTAGTTTTGTTTGAAATGTCCTCGTGGTCCAGTTGGACTGTGCACTTCCCCTCAGAGAGTCGACTCGGCTGCCATCTTGAGTGAAGATGGCAGCTGAGTTTTACAGTTTGATGATGATCAAACTGCAAAACCGCTGGAGACGTCCTCTTACCCAGAATGCACAGCAGTCCAATTAAACTGTTTAAAGCAATATAAAAGGTAATAAAATATTTCATATTTGCAAAATTCTAATGTTTAAAGGTTTGTGTTTTGAGAAATGCAGTAATGAGGATGGGGAGAGATTGAAAAGATACAAGAATGAGGGATAAAGACGGAGAGAGAGGGATAAAGGAGAGACATGATGACTGTAATCCAGCACAAATTCATTACATATGCAAATGAGGTGAAAATAAAACATTAAAAATCATCAGCGCTGCTCAAGTGAATAATTTAATTCTGCACCGAGCCTCTCACATTACAGTCATGAATTAAAACGCTTTATGTTTTTATCTAATTATCTAAATGTTTGCATTTAATGAGATAATCTGAAGCTTGTGAACTTAATGAAGCTTCATTTGCGTAATAATGATAAAGCGGCTAGAGATAATGAGATTATTATTATTATTATTATTATTATTATTATTATTATAGGTGATACCCTTAGACATGAGCCACGCTAACAAAGAGATGATGTGAAATCACAGCGATCTGGATGGATTTCATGATGAATGTTCTGAGTAAAGCAGACTGTAAACTGCACTCTGAAAAGATCCAGAGGAGGAACAACATCATCTTCCGACAGCATCCAGAACAAAACCTGATAAACATCTTCAGCATAAAACTCAGCGTGAGGAGCGTGAGGAGGCCATCGCCAGTGCAGGAGAAAGGAGAACGTTTGAGTAGAGATGAAGCTCTGGTGTTAAAAAGTTGTTAAAATAATCTCTTGCTGCATCTGGAGCTGAATAAAATACTGATCAACATGTCAATATTTCTATAAATAAAAGTCTCAGCAAGATGTGATGCAAATTACCACTTCCTGTTTCCTCTCTGATGACTGAGGTGTTCAGAAACAGATGATGAAGGTCGATGACCCCAGCATGATGCAGATCTGTTTTATGCCCATTATCACCTGTATTTAAGGTCATAAAATTATAGAGTTTAAATTATTTATACTGAGAGAACTGAGAACGCAAACACTGCACACAGGCAGAGTTCTCACTGTTCAGATTAAAAAAATACAAATAAAAGAACACATTAACAGAATGACAGGCAGCCTGGGGGTCAAAGGGGATGGAGCTGATTATTATTATTATTATTATTATTATTATTATTATTATTATTATTATTATCTCATCTCAGATAATAATGCCCGATCCTCTGATGGCTTCTGATCCGATGTATCCATGTAATCTCATCTCATTATCTCATCTCATTATCTCTAGCCGCTTTATCCTGTTCTACAGGGTCGCAGGCGAGCTGGATCCTATCCCAGCTGACTACGGGCGAAAGGCGGGGTTCACCCTGGACAAGTCGCCAGGTCATCACAGGGCGACACATAGACACAGACAACCATTCACACTCACATTCACACCTACGCTCAATTTAGAGGCACCAGTTAACCTAACCTGCATGTCTTTGGACTGTGGGGGAAACCGGAGCACCCGGAGGAAACCCACGCGGACACGGGGAGAACATGCAAACTCCACACAGAAAGGCCCTCGCCGGCCCCGGGGCTCGAACCCGGACCTTCTTGCTGTGAGGCGACAGCGCTAACCACTACACCACTGTGCCGCCATTATTATTATTATTATTATTATTATTATTTGCATTGGAATAAACAAATGAATGGACATCTTAGTAAAAGATTTTGTCTTGTGTGTGTGTGTGTGTGTGTGTGTGTGTGTGTGTGTGTGTGTGTGTGTGGTTTCTAACATGATGTTAAATGGAACCTCTCCGTCACAACAAACATCAACTCAGACCATAAAATAACGACGTGACGTCACCGTGATCGATACGAGTTCACTTCTACAGAAATGTCACAGGATCAAAACAAGATTATAGATGTAAAAAAGGATTTAAAAAAAAATAGATCTATTTTTTAAAAGCATTTTTAAAAATCCTATTATGCTAATTGTTTTTAATTACACATACTTTAATCTTTTCTTTTTTGAAACAAAAATTGTTTATTTTATTGTCAGAAATCAGAGAATCAGAAATTAATAACATAATTTTAGAATTTATTTCATTTCTATTTTTATTATAGTAATTCCTTTTAATTTTAGTTATCTTTTTTTATTATAGCATTATGTGATTTAAAAACTTCAAAATATTCTAATTATTGACAGAAAGGAATTGCAGCATCACACTGAAATCTGCCCTAAAAACGATGATGAATTTTATTTACAGATTAAAATTGATTAAAATAGGAAGTTTCATTAAGAATGACCAACATCATTTATTAATTAATAAAATCATAATAATTTATTTTATATCTGTTAAAATATATATTACTATAAACTTCTTTTGTGTTACAGTCAGGAACCCCGGCCTCACATTGAACCACACCCTAAAAAACCATGATGTCATCGATCACAGTGGATTAAAATGACCCTCTGCATCCATTCTGCTCTCCTCATCGCGCCTGAGAGATGAAACTCAGCTTTAAAATGATTATTGCGCATAACAGGAGCATAATAAACATCATCCTAATGAGATAATGTGGACAAAGAGATCAATACACTCTGCTTACTGCGGGATTATGGGTAATAATGTTTTTTTTTCAGAGAGTGAAATCAGATCTCACTGCTAAAGTGCTTTTCTAAAATCAATACACTGAGACACAGGAGGAGGGGGAGGGGAAGAGGAGGAGGAGGAGGGGAAGAGGAGGAGGAGGAGGGGGAAGAGGAGGAGGAGGAGGGGGAAGAGGAGGAGGAAGGGAGGAGGGGAAGGGGAGAGGAGGAGGGGGAAGAGGAGGAGGAGGAGGAAGAGAAGGAGGGGAGGAGGAGGAAGAGGAAGAGGAGGAGGAGGAAGAGGAGGAGGAGGAGGAAGTGAAGGAGGGGAGGAGGAAGAGGAGGAGGGGAGGAAGAGATCTTCCTCAACATCTGAGCCTCATAGAGGAGGAGCCGTACCACAATGGAAAGTTATACACTTTCTGTTCTCTGTGTATCTTAATGTAGATTATATTTATGTATTTTGTGCATTATTTTACTAAATAAAATCAATCAATCATATTTGAATTGGTTTTATTTTGAGACAGAACAGAAGAAAATGTTTCCTTTTTCTCTCGAGTTTAATTTCTCACTTCACCTGGAGTTTATGTTTATATTCTTATTTACTTCATTTCATTTCACTATAAGCTGCATTTACATATTTATGTAAATCTACAGGTCCTTGAGTGATGTTATAGAATTAATGTTTACTGTTGTTCTGTAAATTAATTTAATTTCTGTCAGATTAAACTCTGATTCGTTACAGACACAAATCACCCTTTAATTACAGTTTAATTAACAAATGCACTGATTTACATTCTGCTCTAATAACTAACGACATTAAAGAATCTAATTATTCAATAGTAACACACACACACACACACACACACACACACACACACACACACACACACACACACACAGAGGACGGGGTGCGGGTCGGGGTGTGATGTTTTTAACGTTCTTCTTTCTGAGACCAGCAGGAAGTTAATCCTTTCAGTCTCCAGTGTCTCAGGTCTGCGTGCCTTTCCACCTGACATCACGTCCTGCTTCTCTTCACTTTCTCCTCCAACACGTTTCTGATGCTCTGTGACTCTGTTTGTGTTTACAGAGTGTGATAAATGTGACGGCAAACAGAATCACCTCAACACTTAGTTCACCACTGTTATTTGTTTGAAAGCGACGCCGCTACACTCGGGGCTTGTATTTCTGATGCGTAGTGTGTTATACTTCACCTGAGACGCCGATGCTCCGTTGTGTCACACGTCACGCATCTGGTTGTAGAACATCAGCACGCTGTGGACAAACACACACTGGAGCTGCTTCACTGGGTTCATCATCAACAACCAAAGCTGGAATATTATGGAGTCTTCTTTATGGCAATATGTATGTAAAAAGGTCTACAGACTCAAGGAGGCGGAGTTTAAGCTCAATTTGAATCAGCAAATCACAAATTTTAACCAGTGACTTCACCACTACTCTTTATTTTCACATTAGCAACATTAGCAGGCTACATAAATGGAACAGTGTGCTAACTTTAGCTAGCATTAACCCAGCTAACATCAACGTTACATCTCTGACAGCTGTGTTATGGAGCTAGCATGGAAGCTAATTATAGCTAAACTAAACATCATCAGGTTTTAAAGAATATTATTTACAGAACCGTTAAAGAACCCACTGAAGGATCAATTGAAGAACTTCTCAAAGAACCCAATGTTCTCACAGTGCAGAAGGAACAGTGTGTGTGTGTGTGTGTGTGTGTGTGTGTGTGTGTGTGTGTGTGTGTGTGTAAAACACACCACCTCGATTAGAACGTCGCCTCCACACTCGCAGGTTCTGTGTGCTGGAGGAGAAATTGGAGAAAGAACGATGAGTCACAGTGTGTTTTTCTCCTGACAGCAGCTCCTGATTACAGGGTTATAAAACGCTCACTTCCTCCAGCACTGCCGCTGTCACGATGCTACACACACACACACACACACACACACACACACACACACACACACACACACACACACACTTTCTAAATAAAACACAGGATTTTTAACATTCACACCCATGGAAAGTGTTTGTATTAAATGCAGTGATAGCGTTAGTGTTAGCGTTAGCATCCTGACTGATACTGAGCAGTGGTGTGTTCAGCTTGAGTGTGTGTTTATTACATTTTCACACACTACGGACGTCACGTCACGTACTCAGAGCTCACGTCAGTGTTGTACTTGTGTTCCATGTTAAAGTGCCGCACTCAGAGTGGAGTTCAGCGCTCAGTGAAGTGACACGCTTCAGGATTCAGACCTCAGAGCGAACAACAAACACACACGGGGCGGAGTTTAAAACAGAGGCGTGTCTCAGTTCCACTCGACTCTGATCTTTGATCTTAATCACGTTTGTTGTGTGAGATTGGTTCGAGTGTTGAGTCCAGCGCCACCGTCTGACTGTGTGATGTAACGACAATACGTCACACTGTCATGGATGAGTTAGCTGTAAACACACACACACACACACACACACACACACACACACACACACACACACACACACAGCTGTCTCACTCCCACAGACATGTTGTTGCTGACCTGAATTTTCTTCCTACACACACATATGCACGCACACACTAAAAAAATTGTTTTAAAGATAAAAATGGTGTTGTGTTTTTACAGTGTGTGTGTGTGTGTGTGTGTGTGTGTGTGTGTGTGTGTGTGTGTGTGAGAGTCACTAGTCAAGTCTTTATATAACTTCGTCTCTTTACACGTCTCGTCTCACACACTGGAAGGTTTTTCAGGTCATTAGAGTTACACACTGCAAAATATTTAGATTTTCCTTCGTGGTAAAATCTTGTAGCTTTTAGTTTTCAAATTCTACACGATGAAAGAAAAACATCCTCTGATTTCCAGATACAGTGGTGCTTGAAAGTTTGTGAACCCTTTAGAATTTTCTATATTTCTGCATAAATATGACCCAAAACATCATCAGATTTTCACACAAGTCCTAAAAATAGGTAAAGAGAACCCAGTTAAACAAATAAGACAAAAATATTATACTGGGTCATTTATTTATTGAGGGAAATGATCCAATATTACATATCTGTGAGTGGCAAAAGTATGTGAACCTCGAGGATTAGCAGTTAATTTGAAGGTGAAATTAGAGTCAGGTGTTTTCAATCAATGGGATGACAATCAGGTGTGAGTGGGCACCCTGTTTTATTTAAAGAACAGGGATCTATCAAAGTCTGATCTTCACAACACATGTTTGTGGAAGTGTATCATGGCACGAACAAAGGAGATTTCTGAGGACCTCAGAAAAAGCGTTGTTGATGCTCATCAGGCTGGAAAAGGTTACAAAACCATCTCTAAAGAGTTTGGACTCCACCAATCCACAGTCAGACAGATTGTGTACAAATGGAGGAAATTCAAGACCATTGTTACCCTCCCCAGGAGTGGTCAACCAACAAAGATCACTCCAAGAGCAAGGCGTGGAATAGTCAGCGAGGTCACAAAGGACCCCAGGGTAACTTCTAAGCAACTGAAGGCCTCTCTCACATTGGCTAATGTTAATGTTCATGAGTCCACCATCAGGAGAACACTGAACAACAATAGTGTGCATGGCAGGGTTGCAAGGAGAAAGCCACTGCTTTCCAAAAAGAACATTGCTGCTCATCTGCAGTTTGCTAAAGATCACATGGACAAGCCAGAAGGATATTGAAAAATGTTTTGTGGACGGATGAGACCAAAATCAAACTTTTTGGTTTAAATGAGAAGCGTTATGTTTGGAGAAAGGAAAACACTGCATTCCAGCAAAAGAACCTTATCCCCTCTGTGAAACATGGTTGTGGTAGTATCATGGTTTGGGCCTGTTTTGCTGCATCTGGGCCAGGACGGCTTGCCATCATTGATGGAACAATGAATTCTGAATTATACCAGTGAATTCTAAAGGAAAATGTCAGGACATCTGTCCATGAACTGAATCTCAAGAGAAGGTGGGTCATGCAGCAAGACAACGACCCTAAGCACACAAGTTGTTCTACCAAAGAATGGTTAAAGAAGAATAAAGTTAATCTTTTGGAATGGCCAAGTCAAAGTCCTGACCTTAATCCAATGGAAATGTTGTGGAAGGACCTGAAGCGAGCAGTTCATGTGAGGAAACCCACCAACATCCCAGAGTTGAAGCTGTTCTGTACGGAGGAACGGGCTAAAATTCCTCCAAGCCGGTGTGCAGGACTGATCAACAGTTACCGGAAACATTTAGTTGCTGTTATTGCTGCACAAGGGGGTCACACCAGATACTGAAAGCAAAGGGTCACATACTTTTGCCACTCACAGATATGTAATATTGGATCATTTCCCTCAATAAATAAATGACCAAGTATAATATTTTTGTCTCATTTGTTTAACTGGGTTCTCTTTATCTACTTTGAGGACTTGTGTGAAAATCTGATGATGTTTTAGGTCATATTTATGCAGAAATATAGAAAATTCTAAAGGGTTCACAAACTTTCAAGCACCACTGTATTTTGTCTCCATAACATGATGATGAAGATGATGGTGATGATGATGAATACTATCAGAGTTTATTAGCGCCTTGCTAAACTGGAGGCCATAAGCTTCCGTCACATATTAGCTCCATTAGCGTCCAAGTGTAACTTCACAGTGACAGAAGTTCGAGTGAATACGTTCATGAATTTTCCTGAGATATAAATGAACTAAATTAAATTAAATTAAAACTCAAGCTAAAACTCAAGAATGCTTTTATTTTGATCAATCAAAACACATCACTCAGAGTTATGACATCAGATTGTGGTGGCCACTTCCTGTCAGAACAGGAAGTTAATGTACGTGTCATTATAAATCATTTTGTTTCTGAGTACAGTGATGTCACTTCCTGTCAGATCATTAAATACATTTTAATGATGTAACTATTAAGTTACTTCAAGTGTGTGTGTGTGTGTGTGTGTGTGTGTGAGTGTTAGACAGAGAGCATATAAAACACTGAATGACTCACATGCCTCGTGTCATGGCCGTACCAGCCCGTGATCCTTCTTCATTCATTTCGAGTCTCAGCCAATCACGACACTTCATCTGTTCCACATCACAGCCCCGCCCCCCTCCTTCTTCTCCTCATTGGTCTGGAACAGTCAGGATTCATGACAGGACTCTGACTGACCTGATGAGGGATTGTGGATTTAGGACAAAATCTGTTAAAGAACAGTTCTGTAATGTTCAGTAGTCACATGACCCCATGTGAGTCACATGATTGGCCCTCCTGGTGCTTCTGTCCAGGACTGAATCACTGCTTGACTGTTAAATTAAAACATGAGCGTGTCAGAGACGTGACATGAAGCTGGAGCTGCTCACAACCCAAACTTCCGACAGAGTCAAACCAGAGTCACAAAAGAGTTTATTCAGAGTCAAAACATTCAATTCAGAGTCAAAACATTCGATTCAGAGTCAGCTGGACTTCTCAGTGGAATCATCGAGTTAGTTTGGAATCAATTGGAGAGCTTACTATATTCATGTTGGGTTTTTTGGTCCATACCCTCGTGTTCACATCTCAAACAATACAAACAGAACCTAAAAATACACCAGGGTCTGATTCACACTGCACATGTCAAAATGCCCTTTAAGTGGGTTTTTTTTATGTTCCTTGTAATAATCTGGAAATGTCACAGTTTCCTCAGTAAATCTCTGGTTTGTCATATTGTCACTGAATGTGGCGAGCTGCTTAATTTTAATTTTATTACATTTCTGGCCCTGAAATAAGCTCCACCCCAAGCTGATGGAGATTAATTAATTAATTAATCCATCCGTGGGTGCTTGGTCCTGGTCAGTGTTGTGGATCTGGAGTCACTCATTCACACCGAGGGGAAACTTAGTGAATGAATGAATGTAAAGTTTTATATACACAGGGTTAGTCAAAATTATGTTGACACTTAAATGGTAGAAACCATTTATTCACAAAACATACATCATATGTGCAAGATGATTTACAGGACGGTCTCAACCTGTTCAACATCAACATACAACAACCAGCGAGCAACAGCACCATCTAAAGAATAATAAAAATACAAATAAGAATAATAAAAATAATCCATTAGTGTTAACATAATTTTGACTAACCCTGTATATTGGGTCATTAGGGTAACTAGCTGAACTTTATTCCTCTTCTGCTGTGTTAGTATTTTCATATTAGTCTTGTTTATTTTTCATTTTTAAATTGTCTCTTGCTTTGATGTTAAATTATAATATATTTTACAGAAAGAGAAAAAAATCCCATTACTGTCTTCAGTCAGTATTTTCTATCCCTGATTTCTTTCAGGTTTAAAGGTGAGTGTGTGTTTAAAGGCAGTTGTCTAGACACCTTTAAAACATCTGCCTCAGACGCTTTTACTCAGAGACGTTGTGGTAACGTCGGAGTGAGAACAACACACAGGCGAGTTTAATTATCTGAATGTGAAACTCTCGGATCTCGCTGTGTAACCCAGCTATGAATATCAAGAAAACTTTACTCACATAAATACTGACACAGCCTTTAGACTCCCATCACCACCACAGCCTTTAGACTCCCATCACCACCATGGCCTTTAGACTCCCATCACCACCACGGCCTTTAGACTCCCATCAGCACCACGGCCTTTAGACTCCCATCAGCACCACGGCCTTTAGACTCCCATCACCACCAAGGCCTTTAGATTCCCATCACCACCATTGCCTTTAGACTCCCATCACCACCATGACCTTTAGACTCCCATCACCACCATGGCCTTTAGACTCCCATCAGCACCACGGCCTTCAGACTCCCATCACCACCACGGCCTTTAGATTCCCATCACCACCAAGGCCTTTAGATTCCCATCACCACCATTGCCTTTAGACTCCCATCACCACCATGGCCTTTAGACTCCCATCACCACCACGGCCTTTAGACTCCCATCACCATCAAGGCCTTTAGATTCCCATCACCACCATGGCCTTTAGATTCCCATCACCACCACGGCCTTTAGACTCCCATCACCACCACGGCCTTTAGATTCCCATCACCACCAAGGCCTTTAGACTCCCATCACCACCATGGCCTTTAGACTCCCATCACCACCACGGCCTTTAGACTCCCATCACCATCAAGGCCTTTAGAGTCCCATCACCACCACGGCCTTTAGACTCCCATCACCACCACGGCCTTTAGACTCCCATCACCACCACGGCCTTTAGACTCCCATCACCACCACGGCCTTTAGACTCCCATCAGCACCACGGCCTTTAGACTCCCATCAGCACCACGGCCTTTAGACTCCCATCACCACCACGGCCTTTAGACTCCCATCACCACCACGGCCTTTAGACTCCCATCACCACCACGGCCTTTAGACTCCCATCACCACCACGGCTTTTAGACTCCCATCACCACCACGGCCTTTAGATTCCCATCACCACCATTGCCTTTAGACTCCTATCACCACCACAGCCCTTAGATTCCCATCACCACCAAGGCCTTTAGATTCCCATCACCACCATTGCCTTTAGACTCCCATCACCACCACGGCCTTTAGACTCCCATCACCACCATTGCCTTTAGACTCCTATCACCACCACAGCCCTTAGATTCCCATCATCACCAAGGCCTTTAGACTCCCATCACCACCACGGCCTTTAGACTCCCATCACCACCACGGCCTTTAGACTCCCATTACCACCACGGCCTTTCGATTCCCATCACCACCATGGACTTTAGACTCCCATCACCACCATGGCCTTTCGATTCCCATCACCACCATGGCCTTTAGACTCCCATCACCACCACGGACTTTAGACTCCCATCACCACCACGGCCTTTCGATTCCCATCACCACCATGGCCTTTAGACTCCCATCACCACCATGGCCTTTAGACTCCCATCACCACCACGGCCTTTAGACTCCCATCACCACCACGGCCTTTAGACTCCCATCACCACCACGGCCTTTAGATTCCCATCACCACCACGGCCTTTAGATTCCCATCACCACCACGGCCTTTAGATTCCCATCACCACCACGGCCTTTAGACTCCCATCACTACCACGGCCTTTAGACTCCCATCACCACCACGGCCTTTAGACTCCCATCCCCACCACGGCCTTTAGACTCCCATCCCCACCACGGCCTTTAGACTCCCATCACCACCACGGCCTTTAGACTCCCATTACCACCACGGCCTTTCGATTCCCATCACCACCACGGACTTTAGACTCCCATCACCACCACGGCCTTTAGATTCCCATCACCACCACGGCCTTTAGACTCCCATCACTACCACGGCCTTTAGACTCCCATCACCACCATGGCCTTTAGACTCCCATCCCCACCACGGCCTTTAGACTCCCATCACCACCACGGCCTTTAGACTCCCATTACCACCACGGCCTTTCGATTCCCATCACCACCATGGACTTTAGACTCCCATCACCACCATGGCCTTTCGATTCCCATCACCACCATGGCCTTTAGACTCCCATCACCACCACGGACTTTAGACTCCCATCACCACCATTGCCTTTAGACTCCTATCACCACCACAGCCCTTAGATTCCCATCACCATCAAGGCCTTTAGATTCCCATCACCACCATTGCCTTTAGACTCCCATCACCACCACGGCCTTTAGATTCCCATCACTACCACGGCCTTTAGACTCCCATCACCACCAAGGCCTTTAGATTCCCATCACCACCACGGCCTTTAGATTCCCATCACCACCACGGCCTTTAGACTCCCATCACCACCACGGCCTTTAGACTCCCATCACCACCACGGCCTTTGGACTCCCATCACCACCACGGCCTTTAGACTCCCATCACCACCACGGCCTTTAGACTCCCATCACCACCATGGCCTTTCGATTCCCATCACCACCATGGCCTTTAGACTCCCATCACCACCACGGACTTTAGACTCCCATCACCACCACGGCCTTTCGATTCCCATCACCACCATGGCCTTTAGACTCCCATCACCACCATGGCCTTTAGACTCCCATCACCACCACGGCCTTTAGACTCCCATCACCACCACGGCCTTTAGATTCCCATCACCACCACGGCCTTTAGATTCCCATCACCACCACGGCCTTTAGATTCCCATCACCACCATGGCCTTTAGACTCCCATCACTACCACGGCCTTTAGACTCCCATCACCACCACGGCCTTTAGACTCCCATCACCACCACGGCCTTTAGACTCCCATCACCACCACGGCCTTTAGATTCCCATCACCACCACGGCCTTTAGACTCCCATCACCACCACGGCCTTTAGATTCCCATCACCACCACGGCCTTTAGATTCCCATCACCACCACGGCCTTTAGATTGCCATCACCACCACGGCCTTTAGACTCCCATCACCACTATGGCCTTTAGACTCCCATCACCACCACGGACTTTAGACTCCCATCACCACCACGGCCTTTCGATTCCCATCACCACCATGGCCTTTAGACTCCCATCACCACCATGGCCTTTAGACTCCCATCACCACCACGGCCTTTAGACTCCCATCACCACCACGGCCTTTAGACTCCCATCACCACCACGGCCTTTAGACTCCCATCACCACTATGGCCTTTAGACTCCCATCACCACCATTGACTTTAGACTCCCATCACCACCATGGCCTTTCGATTCCCATCACCACCAAGGCCTTTAGATTCCCATCACCACCATTGCCTTTAGACTCCTATCACCACCACAGCCCTTAGATTCCCATCACCATCAAGGCCTTTAGATTCCCATCACCACCATTGCCTTTAGACTCCCATCACCACCACGGCCTTTAGACTCCCATCACCACCAAGGCCTTTAGATTCCCATCACCACCACGGCCTTTAGATTCCCATCACCACCACGGCCTTTAGACTCCCATCACCACCACGGCCTTTAGACTCCCATCACCACCACGGCCTTTAGACTCCCATCACCACCACGGCCTTTAGACTCCCATCACCACCACGGCCTTTAGACTCCCATCACCACCACGGCCTTTAGACTCCCATCACCACCACGGCCTTTAGACTCCTATCACCACCACGGCCTTTAGATTCCCATCACCACCACAGCCTTTAGATTCCCATCACCACCAAGGCCTTTAGATTCCCATCACCACCATTGCCTTTAGACTCCCATCACCACCACGGCCTTTAGATTCCCATCACCACCACGGCCTTTAGATTCCCATCACCACCATTGCCTTTAGACTCCCATCACCACCATGGCCTTTAGACTCCCATCACCACCACGGCCTTTAGACTCCCATCACCATCAAGGCCTTTAGATTCCCATCACCACCATGGCCTTTAGATTCCCATCACCACCACGGCCTTTAGACTCCCATCACCACCACGGCCTTTAGATTCCCATCACCACCAAGGCCTTTAGACTCCCATCACCACCATGGCCTTTAGACTCCCATCACCACCACGGCCTTTAGACTCCCATCACCACCACAGCCTTTAGATTCCCATCACCACCAAGGCCTTTAGATTCCCATCACCACCATTGCCTTTAGACTCCCATCACCACCACGGCCTTTAGACTCCCATCACCACCACGGCCTTTAGACTCCCATCACCACCACGGCCTTTAGATTCCCATCACCACCACAGCCTTTAGATTCCCATCACCACCAAGGCCTTTAGATTCCCATCACCACCATTGCCTTTAGACTCCCATCACCACCACGGCCTTTAGATTCCCATCACCACCACGGCCTTTAGATTCCCATCACCACCATTGCCTTTAGACTCCCATCACCACCATGGCCTTTAGACTCCCATCACCACCACGGCCTTTAGACTCCCATCACCATCAAGGCCTTTAGATTCCCATCACCATCAAGGCCTTTAGATTCCCATCACCACCAAGGCCTTTAGACTCCCATCACCACCATGGCCTTTAGACTCCCATCACCATCAAGGCCTTTAGACTCCCATCACCACCACGGCCTTTAGACTCCCATCACCATCAAGGCCTTTAGATTCCCATCACCACCATTGCCTTTAGACTCCCATCACCACCACGGCCTTTAGACTCCCATCACCACCACAGCCTTTAGACTCCCATCACCACCACGGCCTTTAGATTCCCATCACCACCACAGCCTTTAGATTCCCATCACCACCAAGGCCTTTAGATTCCCATCACCACCATTGCCTTTAGACTCCCATCACCACCACGGCCTTTAGATTCCCATCACCACCACGGCCTTTAGATTCCCATCACCACCATTGCCTTTAGACTCCCATCACCACCATGGCCTTTAGACTCCCATCACCACCACGGCCTTTAGACTCCCATCACCATCAAGGCCTTTAGATTCCCATCACCACCATGGCCTTTAGATTCCCATCACCACCACGGCCTTTAGACTCCCATCACCACCACGGCCTTTAGATTCCCATCACCACCAAGGCCTTTAGACTCCCATCACCACCATGGCCTTTAGACTCCCATCACCATCAAGGCCTTTAGAGTCCCATCACCACCACGGCCTTTAGACTCCCATCACCACCACGGCCTTTAGACTCCCATCACCACCACGGCCTTTAGACTCCCATCACCACCACGGCCTTTAGATTCCCATCACCACCACGGCCTTTAGACTCCCATCACCATCAAGGCCTTTAGAGTCCCATCACCACCACGGCCTTTAGACTCCCATCACCACCACGGCCTTTAGACTCCCATCACCACCACGGCCTTTAGAGTCCCATCACCACCACGGCCTTTAGACTCCCATCACCACCACGGCCTTTAGACTCCCATCACCATCAAGGCCTTTAGATTCCCATCACCACCATGGCCTTTAGATTCCCATCACCACCACGGCCTTTAGACTCCCATCACCACCACGGCCTTTAGATTCCCATCACCACCAAGGCCTTTAGACTCCCATCACCACCACGGCCTTTAGACTCCCATCACCATCAAGGCCTTTAGAGTCCCATCACCACCACGGCCTTTAGACTCCCATCACCACCACGGCCTTTAGACTCCCATCACCACCACGGCCTTTAGACTCCCATCACCACCACGGCCTTTAGACTCCCATCAGCACCACGGCCTTTAGACTCCCATCAGCACCACGGCCTTTAGACTCCCATCACCACCACGGCCTTTAGACTCCCATCACCACCACGGCCTTTAGACTCCCATCAGCACCACGGCCTTTAGACTCCCATCACCACCACGGCTTTTAGACTCCCATCACCACCACGGCCTTTAGATTCCCATCACCACCATTGCCTTTAGACTCCCATCACCACCACGGCCTTTAGATTCCCATCACCACCATTGCCTTTAGACTCCTATCACCACCACAGCCCTTAGATTCCCATCACCACCAAGGCCTTTAGATTCCCATTACCACCATTGCCTTTAGACTCCCATCACCACCACGGCCTTTAGACTCCCATCACCACCATTGCCTTTAGACTCCTATCACCACCACAGCCCTTAGATTCCCATCATCACCAAGGCCTTTAGACTCCCATCACCACCATGGCCTTTAGACTCCCATCACCATCAAGGCCTTTAGAGTCCCATCACCACCACGGCCTTTAGACTCCCATCACCACCACGGCCTTTAGACTCCCATCACCACCACGGCCTTTAGACTCCCATCACCACCACGGCCTTTAGACTCCCATCACCACCACGGCCTTTAGACTCCCATCACCACCACGGCTTTTAGACTCCCATCACCACCACGGCCTTTAGATTCCCATCACCACCATTGCCTTTAGACTCCCATCACCACCACGGCCTTTAGATTCCCATCACCACCATTGCCTTTAGACTCCTATCACCACCACAGCCCTTAGATTCCCATCACCACCAAGGCCTTTAGATTCCCATTACCACCATTGCCTTTAGACTCCCATCACCACCACGGCCTTTAGACTCCCATCACCACCATTGCCTTTAGACTCCTATCACCACCACAGCCCTTAGATTCCCATCATCACCAAGGCCTTTAGACTCCCATCACCACCATGGCCTTTAGACTCCCATCACCATCAAGGCCTTTAGAGTCCCATCACCACCACGGCCTTTAGACTCCCATCACCACCACGGCCTTTAGACTCCCATCACCACCACGGCCTTTAGACTCCCATCACCACCACGGCCTTTAGATTCCCATCACCACCACGGCCTTTAGACTCCCATCACCATCAAGGCCTTTAGAGTCCCATCACCACCACGGCCTTTAGACTCCCATCACCACCACGGCCTTTAGACTCCCATCACCACCACGGCCTTTAGAGTCCCATCACCACCACGGCCTTTAGACTCCCATCACCACCACGGCCTTTAGACTCCCATCACCATCAAGGCCTTTAGATTCCCATCACCACCATGGCCTTTAGATTCCCATCACCACCACGGCCTTTAGACTCCCATCACCACCACGGCCTTTAGATTCCCATCACCACCAAGGCCTTTAGACTCCCATCACCACCACGGCCTTTAGACTCCCATCACCATCAAGGCCTTTAGAGTCCCATCACCACCACGGCCTTTAGACTCCCATCACCACCACGGCCTTTAGACTCCCATCACCACCACGGCCTTTAGACTCCCATCACCACCACGGCCTTTAGACTCCCATCAGCACCACGGCCTTTAGACTCCCATCAGCACCACGGCCTTTAGACTCCCATCACCACCACGGCCTTTAGACTCCCATCACCACCACGGCCTTTAGACTCCCATCACCACCACGGCCTTTAGACTCCCATCACCACCACGGCTTTTAGACTCCCATCACCACCACGGCCTTTAGATTCCCATCACCACCATTGCCTTTAGACTCCCATCACCACCACGGCCTTTAGATTCCCATCACCACCATTGCCTTTAGACTCCTATCACCACCACAGCCCTTAGATTCCCATCACCACCAAGGCCTTTAGATTCCCATTACCACCATTGCCTTTAGACTCCCATCACCACCACGGCCTTTAGACTCCCATCACCACCATTGCCTTTAGACTCCTATCACCACCACAGCCCTTAGATTCCCATCATCACCAAGGCCTTTAGACTCCCATCACCACCACGGCCTTTAGATTCCCATCACCACCACGGCCTTTAGATTCCCATCACCACCATGGCCTTTAGATTCCCATCACCACCACGGCCTTTAGACTCCCATCACCACCACGGCCTTTAGATTCCCATCACCACCACGGCCTTTAGACTCCCATCACCACCATGGCCTTTAGACTCCCATCACCACCACGGCCTTTAGACTCCCATCACCACCACGGCCTTTAGATTCCCATCACCACCACGGCCTTTAGACTCCCATTACCACCAAGGCCTTTAGACTCCCATCACCACCACGGCCTTTAGACTCCCATCACCACCACGGCCTTTAGACTCCCATTACCACCAAGGCCTTTAGACTCCCATCACCACCATGGCCTTTAGACTCCCATCACCACCACGGCCTTTAGACTCCCATCACCACCACGGCCTTTAGATTCCCATCACCACCACGGCCTTTAGACTCCCATCACCACCAAGGCCTTTAGACTCCCATCACCACCACGGCCTTTAGACTCCCATCACCACCACGGCCTTTAGACTCCCATTACCACCACGGCCTTTCGATTCCCATCACCACCATGGACTTTAGACTCCCATCACCACCATGGCCTTTCGATTCCCATCACCACCATGGCCTTTAGACTCCCATCACCACCACGGACTTTAGACTCCCATCACCACCACGGCCTTTCGATTCCCATCACCACCATGGCCTTTAGACTCCCATCACCACCATGGCCTTTAGACTCCCATCACCACCACGGCCTTTAGACTCCCATCACCACCACGGCCTTTAGATTCCTATCACCACCACGGCCTTTAGATTCCCATCACCACCACGGCCTTTAGATTCCCATCACCACCACGGCCTTTAGACTCCCATCACCACCACGGCCTTTAGACTCCCATCACCACCACGGCCTTTAGACTTCCATCACCACCACGGCCTTTAGATTCCCATCACCACCACGGCCTTTAGACTCCCATCACCACCACGGCCTTTAGATTCCCATCACCACCACGGCCTTTAGACTCCCATCACCACCATGGCCTTTAGACTCCCATCACCACCACGGCCTTTAGACTCCCATCACCACCACGGCCTTTAGATTCCCATCACCACCACGGCCTTTAGATTCCCATCACCACCACGGCCTTTAGATTCCCATCACCACCACGGCCTTTAGATTGCCATCACCACCACGGCCTTTAGACTCCCATCACCACTATGGCCTTTAGACTCCCATCACCACCACGGACTTTAGACTCCCATCACCACCACGGCCTTTCGATTCCCATCACCACCATGGCCTTTAGACTCCCATCACCACCATGGCCTTTAGACTCCCATCACCACCACGGCCTTTAGACTCCCATCACCACCACGGCCTTTAGATTCCCATCACCACCACGGCCTTTAGATTCCCATCACCACCACGGCCTTTAGACTCCCATCACCACTATGGCCTTTAGACTCCCATCACCACCATGGACTTTAGACTCCCATCACCACCATGGCCTTTCGATTCCCATCACCACCAAGGCCTTTAGATTCCCATCACCACCATTGCCTTTAGACTCCTATCACCACCACAGCCCTTAGATTCCCATCACCATCAAGGCCTTTAGATTCCCATCACCACCACGGCCTTTAGACTCCCATCACCACCAAGGCCTTTAGATTCCCATCACCACCACGGCCTTTAGATTACCATCACCACCACGGCCTTTAGACTCCCATCACCACCACGGCCTTTAGACTCCCATCACCACCACGGCCTTTAGACTCCCATCACCACCACGGCCTTTAGACTCCCATCACCACCACGGCCTTTAGACTCTCATCACCCCCACGGCCTTTAGATTCCCATCACCACCACAGCCTTTAGATTCCCATCATCACCAAGGCCTTTAGATTCCCATCACCACCATTGCCTTTAGACTCCCATCACCACCACGGCCTTTAGACTCCCATCACCACCACGGCCTTTAGACTCCCATCACCACCACGGCCTTTAGACTCCCATCACCCCCACGGCCTTTAGATTCCCATCACCACCACAGCCTTTAGATTCCCATCATCACCAAGGCCTTTAGATTCCCATCACCACCATTGCCTTTAGACTCCCATCACCACCACGGCCTTTAGACTCCCATCACCACCACGGCCTTTAGATTCCCATCACCACCACGGCCTTTAGACTCCCATCACCACCAAGGCCTTTAGATTCCCATCACCACCACGGCCTTTAGATTACCATCACCACCACGGCCTTTAGACTCCCATCACCACCACGGCCTTTAGACTCCCATCACCACCACGGCCTTTAGACTCCCATCACCACCATGGCCTTTAGACTCCCATCACCCCCACGGCCTTTAGATTCCCATCACCACCACGGCCTTTAGATTCCCATCACCACCACAGCCTTTAGATTCCCATCATCACCAAGGCCTTTAGATTCCCATCACCACCATTGCCTTTAGACTCCCATCAC
Organism: Neoarius graeffei; assembly: GCF_027579695.1. Taxonomy (NCBI): domain Eukaryota; kingdom Metazoa; phylum Chordata; class Actinopteri; order Siluriformes; family Ariidae; genus Neoarius; species Neoarius graeffei. The sequence continues at coordinate 1,107,648 of NC_083594.1, read as the reverse complement.
CACCACGGCCTTTAGACTCCCATCACCACCACGGCCTTTAGATTCCCATCACCACCACGGCCTTTAGACTCCCATCACCACCAAGGCCTTTAGATTCCCATCACCACCACGGCCTTTAGATTACCATCACCACCACGGCCTTTAGACTCCCATCACCACCACGGCCTTTAGACTCCCATCACCACCACGGCCTTTAGACTCCCATCACCACCATGGCCTTTAGACTCCCATCACCACCACGGCCTTTAGACTCCCATCACCACCATGGCCTTTAGACTCCCATCACCACCACGGCCTTTAGACTCCCATCACCACCACGGCCTTTAGACTCCCATCACCACCACGGCCTTTAGACTCCCATCACCACCACGGCCTTTAGACTCCCATCACCCCCACGGCCTTTAGATTCCCATCACCACCACAGCCTTTAGATTCCCATCATCACCAAGGCCTTTAGATTCCCATCACCACCATTGCCTTTAGACTCCCATCACCACCACGGCCTTTAGACTCCCATCACCACCACGGCCTTTAGATTCCCATCACCACCAAGGCCTTTAGATTCCCATCACCACCATTGCCTTTAGACTCCCATCACCACCATGGCCTTTAGACTCCCATCACCACCATGGCCTTTAGACTCCCATCACCATCAAGGCCTTTAGATTCCCATCACCACCACGGCCTTTAGATTCCCATCACCACCACGGCCTTTAGACTCCCATCACCACCACGGCCTTTAGACTCCCATCACCACCACGGCCTTTAGATTCCCATCACCACCAAGGCCTTTAGACTCCCATCACCACCAAGGCCTTTAGACTCCCATCACCACCACGGCCTTTAGACTCCCATCACCATCAAGGCCTTTAGAGTCCCATCACCACCACGGCCTTTAGACTCCCATCACCACCACGGCCTTTAGACTCCCATCACCACCATGGCCTTTAGACTCCCATCACCACCACGGCCTTTAGACTCCCATCAGCACCACGGCCTTTAGACTCCCATCAGCACCACGGCCTTTAGACTCCCATCACCACCACGGCCTTTAGACTCCCATCACCACCACGGCCTTTAGACTCCCATCACCACCACGGCCTTTAGACTCCCATCACCACCACGGCTTTTAGACTCCCATCACCACCACGGCCTTTAGATTCCCATCACCACCATTGCCTTTAGACTCCCATCACCACCACGGCCTTTAGATTCCCATCACCACCATTGCCTTTAGACTCCTATCACCACCACAGCCCTTAGATTCCCATCATCACCAAGGCCTTTAGACTCCCATCACCACCATTGCCTTTAGACTCCCATCACCACCATTGCCTTTAGACTCCTATCACCACCACAGCCCTTAGATTCCCATCATCACCAAGGCCTTTAGACTCCCATCACCACCACGGCCTTTAGACTCCCATCACCACCACGGCCTTTAGACTCCCATTACCACCACGGCCTTTTGACTCCCATCACCACCATGGACTTTAGACTTCCATCACCACCATGGCCTTTCGATTCCCATCACCACCATGGCCTTTAGACTCCCATCACCACCACGGACTTTAGACTCCCATCACCACCACGGCCTTTCGATTCCCATCACCACCATGGCCTTTAGACTCCCATCACCACCACGGCCTTTAGACTCCCATCACCACCATTGCCTTTAGACTCCTATCACCACCACAGCCCTTAGATTCCCATCATCACCAAGGCCTTTAGACTCCCATCACCACCACGGCCTTTAGACTCCCATCACCACCACGGCCTTTAGACTCCCATCACCACCACGGCCTTTAGATTCCCATCACCACCACGGCCTTTAGACTCCCATCACCACCACGGCCTTTAGATTCCCATCACCACCACGGCCTTTAGACTCCCATCACCACCACGGCCTTTAGACTCCCATCACCACCACGGCCTTTAGACTCCCATCACCACCACGGCCTTTAGATTCCCATCACCACCACGGCCTTTAGATTCCCATCACCACCACGGCCTTTAGATTCCCATCACCACCACGGCCTTTAGACTCCCATCACCACCACGGCCTTTAGACTCCCATCACCACCACGGCCTTTAGACTCCCATCACCACCATGGCCTCAGTGTCCTGAAGGCTGATGAGATTGTTTTCACTTTAAACACTGTGTGAGAAACAGAATTCATCCAGCTGCTGATTGAGTCAGTGAGTTTTTCTCACAGGGACGATTGTAATAAATTACACTAATGCATTTATTAGCTTCCTGATAGTTTGGGTTCTTGGAATTAAATCTGTGCTTGGAAAAAGAAAAATAATTTTTTCCTGGATTTATATGTTTATAGTTCAGTTTGAGGAACTTGGAGCTTTTATTGCCATTGTTACGTGTTAAAAATAAAAAGAACAGTTTGTGTAAATTTCCTGTAAACATCTACATCATGTTACATAGAACACAGCTGGAGAAGAGAAGCGTTCAGGGATTTCCAACATCAAACTCATATTAAACATGAAAATGAAACCTCCATGTCGGGGCTGAGATCATCACCTGAACTCTGTCAAAAATAA